>NC_133676.1:5873296-6086273 GCF_048934315.1 Petromyzon marinus | reverse complement strand
TATGGGTGTGAGTGTAGGGTATATGGAGTATGTATTATGGGTGTGAATGTCTGGTACATGGAGTATGTATTATGGGTGTTAGTGTAGGGTATAGGGAGAATGTATTATGGGTGTGAGTGTAGGGTATAGGGAGTATGTATTATGGGTGTGAGTGTAGGGTATAAGGAGTATGTATTATGGGTGTGAATGTAGGGTATATTGAGTATGTATTATGGGTGTGAGTGTAGGGTACAGGGAGTATGTTTCATGGGTTTGAGTGTAGGGTATAGGGAGTATGTATTATGGGTGTGTGTGTAGGGGTATAGGGAGTATGTATTATGGGTGTGAGTGTAGGGTATAGGGAGTATGTATTATGGGTGTGAGTGTAGGGTATAGGGAGTATGTATTATGGATGTGAGTGTAGGGTTGTTGGGAGTATGTATTATGCGTGTGAGTGTAGGTTACAGGGAGTATGTATTATGGGTGTGAGTGTAGGGTGTAGGGAATATGTATTATGGATGTGAGTGTAGGGGTATATGGATTATGTTTTATGGGTGTGAGTGTAGGGGTATATAGGGTTTGTTTCATGGGTGTGAGTAAAGGGGTGTAGGGAGAATGTATTATGGGTGTGAGTGTAGGGTATAGGGAGTACGTATTATGGGTGTGAGTGTAGGGGTGTAGGGAGTATGTATTATGGATGTGAGTAGGGTATAGGGAGTGTGTATTATGGTTGTGAGTGTAGGTTACAGGGAGTATGTATTATTGGTGTGAGTGTAGGGTATAGGGAGTATGTATTATGGGTGTGAGTGTAGGGGTTTAGGGAGTATGTATTATGGGTGTGAGTGTAGGGTATAGGGAGTATGTATTATGGGTGTGAATGTAGAGGTACAGGGAGTATGTCTTATGGGTGTGAGTGTAGGGGTATAGGGAGTATGTATTATGGATGATTGTGTAGGGTATAGGGAGTATGTATTATGGGTGTGAGTGCAGGTTACAGGGAGTATGTATTATGGGTGTGAGTGTCGAGGTGTAGGCAGTATGTATTATGGGTGTGAGTGTAGGGGTATAGGGAGTATGTATTATGGATGTGAGTGTAGGGTATAGGGAGAATGTATTATAGGTGTGAGTGTAGGGTACAGGGAGTATGTATTATGGGTGTGAGTGTAGAGGTACAGGGAGTATGTATTAGGGGTATGAGTGTAGGGGTGTAGGGAGTATGTATTATGGGTGTGAGTGTAGGGTATAGGGAGTATGTATTATGGGTGTGAGTGTCGGGGTATAGCGAGTATGTATTATGGATGTGAGTGTAGGGTATAGGGAGTATGTATTATGGGTGTGTGTGTAGGGGTATAGGGAGTATGTATTATGGTGTGAGTGTAGGGTATAGGAAGTATGTATTATGGGTGTGAGTGTAGGGGTGTAGGGACTATTATTATGGGTGTGAGTTGAGGGGTATAGGGAGTATGTATTATGGATGTGAGTGTAGGGTATAGGGAGTATGTATTATGGGTGTGAGCGTAGGGTACAGGCAGGATGTATTATGGGTGTGAGTGTAGGGTACAGGGAGTATGTATTATGGGTGTGAGTGTAGAGGTACAGGGAGTATGTATTATGGGTGTGAGTGTAGGGGTATAGGGAGTATGTATTATGGATGTGAGTTTAGGGGTATAGGGAGTATGTATTATGGGTGTGAGTGTAGGGTATAGGGAATATGTATTATGGGTTTGAGTGTAGGGTATAGGGAGTATGTATTATGGGTGTGAGTATAGGGTATAGGAAGTATGTATTTTGGATGTGAGTGTAGGGTATAGGGAGTATGTATTATGGGTGTGAGTGTAGGGTACAGGGAGTATGTATTATGGATGTGAGTGTAGGGTACAGGGAGTATGTATTATGGATGTGAGTGTAGGGTATAGGGAGTATGTATTATGGATGTGAGTGTAGGGTACAGGGAGTTTGTATTATGGGTGTGAGTGTAGGGGTATAGGGAGTATATATTAGGGATGTGAGTTTAGGGGTATAGGGAGTATGTATTATGGGTGTGAGTGTAGGGTATAGGGAATATGTATTATGGGTGTGAGTGTAGGGTATAGGGATTATGTATTATGGGTTTGAGTGTAGGGTATAGAGAGTAAGTATTATGGGTGTGAGTATAGGGTATAGGGAGTATGTATTATGGATGTGAGTGTAGGGTATAGGGAGTATGTATTAGGGGTGAGAGTGTAGGGGTACAGGGTGTATGTATTATGGGTGTGAGTGTAGGGTACAGGGAGTATGTATTATGGATGTGAGTGTAGGGTACACGGAGTATGTATTATGGATGTGAGTGTAGGGTATAGGGAGAATGTATTATGGGTGTGAGTGTAGGGTACAGGGAGTGTGTATTATTGATGTGAGTGTAGGGTATAGGGAGTATGTATTATGGATGTGAGTGTAGGGGTATAGTGAGTATGTATTATGGATGTGAGTGTAGGGTGTAGGGAGTATGCATTATAGGTGTGAGTATAGGGGTATAGGGAGTATGTATTATGGATGTGAGTGTAGGGTATATGGAGTATGTATTATGGGTGTGAGTGTAGAGGTACACGGAGTATGTATTATGGATGTGAGTGTAGGGTATAGGGAGTATGTATTATGGGTGTGAATGTATGGTACATGGAGTATGTGTTATGGGTGTGAGTGTAGGGTATAGGGGGTATGTATTATGGGTGAGAGTGTAGGGTATAGGGAGTATGTATTATGGGTGTGAGTGTAGGGTATGGGGACTATGTATTATGGGTGTAAGTGTAGGGAACAAGGAGTATGTATTATGGATGTGAGTGTAGGGTATAGGGAATATGTATTATGCGTGTGAGTGTAGGTTACAGGGAGTATGTATTATGGGTGTGAGTGTAGGGTATAGGGAGTATGTATTATGGATGTGAGTGTAGGGTATATGGAGTATGTATTATGGATGTGAGTGTAGGGTTTAGGGAGTATGTATTATGGGTTTGAGTGTAGGGTATAGGGAGTATGTATTATGGGTGTGTGTGTGTACGGGTATAGGGAGTGTTGTATTATGGGTATGAGTGTAGGGTATAGGTAGTATGTATTATGGGTGTGAGTGTAGGGTATAGGGAGTATGTATTATGGGTGTGAGTGTAGGGTATAGGGAGTATGTATTATGGGTGTGAGTGTAGGGTGTAGGGAGTATGTATTATGGATGTGAGTGTAGGGGTATAGTGAGTATGTATTATGGATGTGAGTGTAGGGTGTAGGGAGTATGCATTATAGGTGTGAGTATAGGGGTATAGGTAGTATGTATTATGGATGTGAGTGTAGGGTATAGGGAGTATGTATTATGGATGTGAGTGTAGGGTATATGGAGTATGTATTATGGGTGTGAGTGTAGAGGTACACGGAGTATGTATTATGGATGTGAGTGTAGGGTATAGGGAGTATGTATTATGGGTGTGAATGTATGGTACATGGAGTATGTATTATGGGTGTGAGTGTAGGGTATAGGGGGTATGTATTATCGGTGAGAGTGTAGGGTATAGGGAGTATGTATTATGGGTGTGAGTGTAGGGTATGGGGAGTATGTATTATGGGTGTAAGTGTAGGGAACAAGGAGTATGTATTATGGATGTGAGTGTAGGGTATAGGGAATATGTATTATGCGTGTGAGTGTAGGTTACAGGGAGTATGTATTATGGGTGTGAGTGTAGGGTATAGGGAGTATGTATTATGGGTGTGAGTGTAGGGTATAGGGAGTATGTATTATGGGTGTGAATGTATGGTACATGGAGTATGTATTATGGGTGTGAGTGCAGGGTATAGGGAGTGTGTATTATGCGTGTGAGTGTAGGGTACAGGGAGTTTGTATTATGGGTGTGAGTGTAGGGGTATAGGGAGTATGTATTATGGATGTGAGTGTAGGGGTATAGGGAGTATGTATTATGGGTGTGAGTTTAGTGTATAGGGAGTATGTATTATGGGTGTGAGTGTAGGGTATATGGAGAATGTATTATGGGTGTGAGTGTAGGGTATAGGGAGTATGTATTATGGGTGTGAGTATAGGGTATAGGGAGTATGTATTATGGATGTGAGTGTAGGGTATTGAGAGTATGTATTAGGGGTGTGAGTGTAGGGGTACAGGGAGTATGTATTATGGTTGTGAGTGTAAGGTATAGGGAGTATGTATAATGGGTGTGAGTGTTGGGTACTGGAAGTATGTATTATTGATGTGAGTGTAGGGTATAGGGTGTATGTATTATGGGTGTGAGTGTAGGGTATATGGAGTATTATGATGGGTATGAGTGTAGGTGTACAGGGAGTTTGTATTATGGATGTGAGTGTAGGGGTATAGGAAGTATGTATTATGGTTGTGAGTGTAGGGGTATAGGGAGTATGTATTATGGATGTCAGTGTACGGTATAGGGAGTATGTATTATGGGTGTAAGTGTAGGGAACAGAGAGTATGTAAAATGGAGGTGGTGTAGGATATAGGGAGTATGTATTATGGGTGTGAATGTATGGTATATTGAGTATGTATGATGGGTGTGAGTGTAGGGTACAGGGAGTATGTATTATGGGTTTGAGTGTAGGGTATAGGGAGTATTATTATGGGTGATTGTGTAGGGGTATAGGGAGTATGTATTATGGGTGTGAGTGTAGGGTATAGGAAGTATGTATTATGGGTGTGAGTTTAGGGGTATAGGGAGTATGTATTATGGGTGTGAGTGTAGGGTATAGGAAGTATGTATTATGGGTGTAAGTGTAGGGAACAAGGAGTATGTATTATGGGTGTGAGTGTATGGTATAGAGAGTATGTATTTTGGTGTGAGTGTAGGGTATAGGTAGTATGTATTATGGGTGTGAGTGTAGGGTATAGGGAGTATGTATTATGATGTGAATGTATTGTACATCTAGTATGTATTATGGGTGTGAGTGTAGGGGTACAGGGAGTATGTATTATGGGTGTGAGTGTAGGGTATATGGAGTATGTATTATGGGTGTGAATGTATGGTACATGGAGTATGTATTATGGGTGTGAGTGTAGGGTATAGGGAATATGTATTATGGGTGTGAGTGTAGGGTATAGGGAGTTTGTATTATGGGTGTGAGTGTAGGGTATAGGGAGTATGTTTTATGGGTGTGAATGTAGGGTATATTGAGTATGTATGATGGGTGTGAGTGTAGGGTACAGGGAGTATGTATTATGGGTTTGAGTGTAGGGTATAGGGAGTATGTATTACGGGTGTGTGTGTAGGGGTATAGGGAGTATGTATTGTGGGTGTGAGTGTAGGGTATAGGGAGTATGTATTAAGGGTGTGAGTGTAGGGTATAGGGAGTATGTATTATGGGTTTGAGTGTAGGGTATAGGGAGTATTATTATGGGTGATTGTGTAGGGGTATAGGGAGTATGTATTATGGGTGTGAGTGTAGGGTATAGGAAGTATGTATTATGGGTGTGAGTTTAGGGGTATAGGGAGTATGTATTATGGGTGTGAGTGTAGGGTATAGGAAGTATGTATTATGGGTGTAAGTGTAGGGAACAAGGAGTATGTATTATGGGTGTGAGTGTATGGTATAGAGAGTATGTATTTTGGTGTGAGTGTAGGGTATAGGTAGTATGTATTATGGGTGTGAGTGTAGGGTATAGGGAGTATGTATTATGATGTGAATGTATTGTACATCTAGTATGTATTATGGGTGTGAGTGTAGGGGTACAGGGAGTATGTATTATGGGTGTGAGTGTAGGGTATATGGAGTATGTATTATGGGTGTGAATGTATGGTACATGGAGTATGTATTATGGGTGTGAGTGTAGGGTATAGGGAATATGTAATATGGGTGTGAGTGTAGGGTATAGGGAGTTTGTATTATGGGTGTGAGTGTAGGGTATAGGGAGTATGTTTTATGGGTGTGAATGTAGGGTATATTGAGTATGTATGATGGGTGTGAGTGTAGGGTACAGGGAGTATGTATTATGGGTTTGAGTGTAGGGTATAGGGAGTATGTATTACGGGTGTGTGTGTAGGGGTATAGGGAGTATGTATTGTGGGTGTGAGTGTAGGGTATAGGGAGTATGTATTAAGGGTGTGAGTGTAGGGTATAGGGAGTATGTATTATGGGTTTGAGTGTAGGGTATAGAGAGTATGTATTATGGGTGTGAGTATAGGGTATAGGGAGTATGTATTATGGATGTGAGTGTAGGGTATAGAGAGAATGTATTAGGGGTGTGAGTGTAGGGGTACAGGGAGTATGTATTATGGGTGTGAGTGTAGGGTACAGGGAGTATGTATTATGGATGTGAGTGTAGGGTACACGGAGTATGTATTATGGATGTGAGTGTAGGGTATAGGGAGAATGTATTATGGGTGTGAGTGTAGGGTACAGAGAGTATGTATTATTGATGTGAGTGTAGGGTATATGGAGTATGTGTTTTGGGTGTGAGTTTAGGGTATAAGGAGTATGTGTTATGGGTGTAAGTGTAGGGAACAAGGAGTATGTATTATGGATGTGAGTGTAGGGTATAGGGAATATGTATTATGCGTGTGAGTGTAGGTTACAGGAAGTATGTATTATGGGTGTGAGTGTAGGGTGTAGGGAGTATGTATTATGGATGTGAGTG
The DNA here is from genome assembly GCF_048934315.1 of Petromyzon marinus. Taxonomy (NCBI): domain Eukaryota; kingdom Metazoa; phylum Chordata; class Hyperoartia; order Petromyzontiformes; family Petromyzontidae; genus Petromyzon; species Petromyzon marinus. The sequence continues at coordinate 6,079,678 of NC_133676.1, read as the reverse complement.
TAGGGTATATGAAGTATGTATTATGGATGTGAGTGTAGTGTATAGGGAGTATGTATTATGGGTTTGAGTGTAGGGTATAGGGAGTATGTATTATGGGTGTGTATGTGTACGGGTATAGGGAGTGTTGTATTATGGGTGTGAGTGTAGGGTATAGGTAGTATGTATTATGGGTGTGAGTGTAGGGTATAGGGAGTATGTATTATGGGTGTGAGTGTAGGGTATAGGGAGTATGTATTATGGGTGTGAGTGTAGGGTGTAGGGAGTATGTATTATGGGTGCGAGTGTAGGGGTATAGGTAGTATGTATTATGGGTGTGAGTGTAGGGTATAGTGAGTATGTATTATGGGTGTGAGTGTAGGGTATAGGGAGTATGTATTTTGGGTGTGAGTGTAGGGTACAGGGAGTATGTATTATGGATGAGAGTGTAGGGGTACAGGGAGTATGTATTATGGGTGTGAGTGTAAGGGTACAGGGGAGTATGTATTATGGTTGTGAGTGTAGGGTATAGGGAATATGTATTAGGGGTGTGAGTGTAGGGGTACAGGGAGTATGTATTATGGGTGTGAGTGTAGGGTACAGGGAGTATGTATTATTGATGTGAGTGTAGGGTTTAGGGAGTATGTATTATGAGAGTGAGTGTAGGGTATAGGGAGTATGTATTATGGGTGTGAATGTATGGTACATGGAGTATGTATTATGGGTGTGAGTGCAGGGTATATGGAGTGTGTATTATGGGTGTTAGTGTAGGGTACAGGGAGTATGTATTATGGGTGTGAGTGTAGGGGTATAGGGAGTATGTATTATGGGTGTGAGTGTAGGGTATAGGGAGTATGTATTATGGGTGTGAGTGTAGGGTATAGGGAGTATGTATTATGGGTGTGAGTGTAGGGTATAGGGAGTATGTATTATGGGTGTGAGTGTAGGGGTAAAGGGAGTATGTATTATGGGTGTGAGTGTAGGGTATAGGGAGTATGTATTATGGGTGTGAGTGTAGGGTATAGGGAGTATGTATTATGGGTGTGAGTGTAGGGTATATGGAGTATGTATTATGGGTGTGAGAGTAGGGTATAGGGAGTATGTATTATGAGTTTGAGTGTAGGGTATAGGGAGTATGTATTATGGGTGTGTGTGTGTGTGTACGGGTATAGGGAGTGTTGTATTATGGGTGTGAGTGTAGGGTAAAGGGAGTATGTATTATGGGTGTGAGTGTAGGGTATAGGGAATAAGTATTATGGGTGTAAGTTTAGGGTACAGTGAGTTTGTATTATGGGTGTGAGTGTAGGGGTATAGGGAGTATGTATTATGAATGTGAGTTTAGGGGTATAGGGAGTATGTATTATGGGTGTGAGTGTAGGGTATAGGGAATATGTATTATGGGTGTGAGTGTAGGGTATAGGGAGTATGTATTATGGGTTTTAGTGTAGGGTATAGGGAGTATGTATTATGGGTGTGAGTATAGGGTATAGGGAGTATGTATTTTGGATGTGAGTGTAGGGTATAGGGAGTATGTATTAGGGGTGTGAGTGTAGAGGTACAGGGAGTATGTATTAGGGGTGTGAGTGTAGGGGTACAGGGAGTGTGTATTATGGGTGTGAGTGTAGGGTACAGGGAGTATGTATTATGGATGTGAGTGTAGGGTACAGGGAGTATGTATTATGGATGTGAGTGTAGGGTATAGTGAGTATGTATTATGGATGTGAGTGTAGGGTACAGGGAGTTTGTATTATGGGTGTGAGTGTAGGGGTATAGGGAGTATATATTAGGGATGTGAGTTTAGGGGTATAGGGAGTATGTATTATGGGTGTGAGTGTAGGGTATAGGGAATATGTATTATGGGTGTGAGTGTAGGGTATAGGGAGTATGTATTATGGGTTTGAGTGTAGGGTATAGGGAGTATGTATTATGGGTGTGAGTGTAGAGGTACACGGAGTATGTATTATGGATGTGAGTGTAGGGTACAGGGAGTATGTATTATGAGTGTGAGTGTAGGGTATAGGGAGAATGTATTATGGGTGTGAATGTATGGTACATGGAGTATGTATTATGGGTGTGAGTGCAGGGTATATGGAGTGTGTATTATGGGTGTTAGTGTAGGGTACAGGGAGTATGTATTATGGGTGTGAGTGTAGGGGTATAGGGAGTATGTATTATGGATGTGAGTGTAAGGTATGGGTAGAATGTATTATGGATGTGAGTGAATGGGTATAGGGAGTATGTATTATGGGTGTGAGTGTAGGGTATAGGGAGTATGTATTATGGGTGTGAGTGTAGGGTATAGGGAGTATGTATTATGGGTGTGAGTGTGGGGTATAGGGAGTATGTATTATGGGTGTGAGTGTAGGGGTAAAGGGAGTATGTATTATGGGTGTGAGTGTAGGGTATAGGGAGTATGTATTATGGGTGTGAGTGTAGGGGTAAAGGGAGTATGTTTTATGGGTGTGAGTGTAGGGTTATAGGGAGTATGTATTATGGGTGTGAGTGTAGGGTATAGGGAGTATGTATTATGGGTGTGAGTGTAGGGTATATGGAGTATGTATTATGGGTGTGAGAGTAGGGTATAGGGAGTATGTATTATGAGTTTGAGTGTAGGGTATGGGGAGTATGTATTATGGGTGTGTGTGTGTGTACGGGTATAGGGAGTGTTGTATTATGGGTGTGAGTGTAGGGTATAGGGAGTATGTATTATGGGTGTGAATGTATGGTACATGGAGTATGTATTATGGGTGTGAGTGTAGGGTATAGGGAATAAGTATTATGGGTGTAAGTTTAGGGTACAGTGAGTTTGTATTATGGGTGTGAGTGTAGGGGTATAGGGAGTATGTATTATGGATGTGAGTTTAGGGGTATAGGGAGTATCTATTATGGGTGTGAGTGTAGGGTATAGGGAATATGTATTATGGGTTTGAGTGTAGGGTATAGGGAGTATGTATTATGGGTGTGAGTATAGGGTATAGGAAGTATGTATTTTGGATGTGAGTGTAGGGTAAAGGGAGTATGTATTAGGGTGTGAGTGTAGGGGTACAGGGAGTATGTATTAGGGGTATGAGTGTAGGGGTACAGGGAGTATGTATTATGGGTGTGAGTGTAGGGTACAGGGAGTATGTATTATGGATGTGAGTGTAGGGTACAGGGAGTATGTATTATGGATGTGAGTGTAGGGTATAGGGAGTATGTATTATGGATGTGAGTGTAGGGTACAGGGAGTTTGTATTATGGGTGTGAGTGTAGGGGTATAGGGAGTATATATTAGGGATGTGAGTTTAGGGGTATAGGGAGTATGTATTATGGGTGTGAGTGTAGGGTATAGGGAATATGTATTATGGGTGTGAGTGTAGGGTATAGGGAGTATGTATTATGGGTTTGAGTGTAGGGTATAGAGAGTAAGTATTATGGGTGTGAGTATAGGGTATAGGGAGTATGTATTATGGATGTGAGTGTAGGGTATAGGGAGTATGTATTAGGGGTGAGAGTGTAGGGGTACAGGGAGTATGTATTATGGGTGTGAGTGTAGGGTACAGGGAGTATGTATTATGGATGTGAGTGTAGGGTACAGGGAGTATGTATTATGGATGTGAGTGTAGGGTATAGGGAGTATGTATTATGGATGTGAGTGTAGGGTACAGGGAGTTTGTATTATGGGTGTGAGTGTAGGGGTATAGGGAGTATATATTAGGGATGTGAGTTTAGGGGTATAGGGAGTATGTATTATGGGTGTGAGTGTAGGGTATAGGGAATATGTATTATGGGTGTGAGTGTAGGGTATAGGGAGTATGTATTATGGGTTTGAGTGTAGGGTATAGAGAGTAAGTATTATGGGTGTGAGTATAGGGTATAGGGAGTATGTATTATGGATGTGAGTGTAGGGTATAGGGAGTATGTATTAGGGGTGAGAATGTAGGGGTACAGGGTGTATGTATTATGGGTGTGAGTGTAGGGTACAGGGAGTATGTATTATGGATGTGAGTGTAGGGTACACGGAGTATGTATTATGGATGTGAGTGTAGGGTATAGGGAGAATGTATTATGGGTGTGAGTGTAGGGTACAGGGAGTGTGTATTATTGATGTGAGTGTAGGGTATAGGGAGTATGTATTATGGATGTGAGTGTAGGGGTATAGTGAGTATGTATTATGGATGTGAGTGTAGGGTGTAGGGAGTATGCATTATAGGTGTGAGTATAGGGGTATAGGTAGTATGTATTATGGATGTGAGTGTAGGGTATAGGGAGTATGTATTATGGATGTGAGTGTAGGGTATATGGAGTATGTATTATGGGTGTGAGTGTAGAGGTACACGGAGTATGTATTATGGATGTGAGTGTAGGGTATAGGGAGTATGTATTATGAGTGTGAATGTATCGTACATGGAGTATGTGTTATGGGTGTGAGTGTAGGGTATAGGGGGTATGTATTATGGGTGAGAGTGTAGGGTATAGGGAGTATGTATTATGGGTGTGAGTGTAGGGTATGGGGACTATGTATTATGGGTGTAAGTGTAGGGAACAAGGAGTATGTATTATGGATGTGAGTGTAGGGTATAGGGAATATGTATTATGCGTGTGAGTGTAGGTTACAGGGAGTATGTATTATGGGTGTGAGTGTAGGGTATAGGGAGTATGTATTATGGATGTGAGTGTAGGGTATATGGAGTATGTATTATGGATGTGAGTGTAGGGTTTAGGGAGTATGTATTATGGGTTTGAGTGTAGGGTATAGGGAGTATGTATTATGGGTGTGTGTGTGTACGGGTATAGGGAGTGTTGTATTATGGGTATGAGTGTAGGGTATAGGTAGTATGTATTATGGGTGTGAGTGTAGGGTATAGGGAGTATGTATTATGGGTGTGAGTGTAGGGTATAGGGAGTATGTATTATGGGTGTGAGTGTAGGGTGTAGGGAGTATGTATTATGGATGTGAGTGTAGGGGTATAGTGAGTATGTATTATGGATGTGAGTGTAGGGTGTAGGGAGTATGCATTATAGGTGTGAGTATAGGGGTATAGGTAGTATGTATTATGGATGTGAGTGTAGGGTATAGGGAGTATGTATTATGGATCTGAGTGTAGGGTATATGGAGTATGTATTATGGGTGTGAGTGTAGAGGTACACGGAGTATGTATTATGGATGTGAGTGTAGGGTATAGGGAGTATGTATTATGGGTGTGAATGTATGGTACATGGAGTATGTATTATGGGTGTGAGTGTAGGGTATAGGGGGTATGTATTATGGGTGAGAGTGTAGGGTATAGGGAGTATGTATTATGGGTGTGAGTGTAGGGTATGGGGAGTATGTATTATGGGTGTAAGTGTAGGGAACAAAGAGTATGTATTATGGATGTGAGTGTAGGGTATAGGGAATATGTATTATGCGTGTGAGTGTAGGTTACAGGGAGTATGTATTATGGGTGTGAGTGTAGGGTATAGGGAGTATGTATTATTGATGTGAGTGTAGGGTATATGGAGTATGTATTATGGATGTGAGTGTAGGGTTTAGGGAGTATGTATTATGGGTTTGAGTGTAGGGTATAGGGAGTATGTATTATGGGTGTGTGTGTGTACGGGTATAGGGAGTGTTGTATTATGGGTATGAGTGTAGGGTATAGGTAGTATGTATTATGGGTGTGAGTGTAGGGTATAGGGAGTATGTATTATGGGTGTGAGTGTAGGGTATAGGGAGTATGTATTATGGGTGTGAGTGTAGGGTGTAGGGAGTATGTATTATGGGTGTGAGTTTAGGGGTATAGGGAGTAGATATTATGGGGGTGACTGTAGGATTAGAGGGAGTATGTATTATGGGTGTGAGTGTAGGGTATAGGGAGTATGTTTTATGGGTGTGAGTGTAGGGGTATAGGGAGTATGTATCATGGGTGTGAGTGTTGGGTATAGGGAGTATGTATTATGGGGGTGAGTGTAGGGTATAGGGAGTATGTATTATGGGTGTGAGTGTAGGGTATAGGGAGTATGTATTATGGGTGTGAATGTATGGTACATGGAGTATGTATTATGGGTGTGAGTGTAGGGGTACAGGGAGTATGTATTATGGGTGTGAGTGTAGGGTATATGGAGTATGTATTATGGGTGTGAATGTCTGGTACATGGAGTATGTATTATGGGTGTTAGTGTAGGGTATAGGGAGAATGTATTATGGGTGTGAGTGTAGGGTATAGGGAGTATGTATTATGGGTGTGAGTGTAGGGTATAAGGAGTATGTATTATGGGTGTGAATGTAGGGTATATTGAGTATGTATTATGGGTGTGAGTGTAGGGTACAGGGAGTATGTTTCATGGGTTTGAGTGTAGGGTATAGGGAGTATGTATTATGGGTGTGTGTGTAGGGGTATAGGGAGTATGTATTATGGGTGTGAGTGTAGGGTATAGGGAGTATGTATTATGGGTGTGAGTGTAGGGTATAGGGAGTATGTATTATGGATGTGAGTGTAGGGTTGTTGGGAGTATGTATTATGCGTGTGAGTGTAGGTTACAGGGAGTATGTATTATGGGTGTGAGTGTAGGGTGTAGGGAATATGTATTATGGATGTGAGTGTAGGGGTATATGGATTATGTTTTATGGGTGTGAGTGTAGGGGTATATAGGGTTTGTTTCATGGGTGTGAGTAAAGGGGTGTAGGGAGAATGTATTATGGGTGTGAGTGTAGGGTATAGGGAGTACGTATTATGGGTGTGAGTGTAGGGGTGTAGGGAGTATGTATTATGGATGTGAGTAGGGTATAGGGAGTGTGTATTATGGTTGTGAGTGTAGGTTACAGGGAGTATGTATTATTGGTGTGAGTGTAGGGTATAGGGAGTATGTATTATGGGTGTGAGTGTAGGGGTTTAGGGAGTATGTATTATGGGTGTGAGTGTAGGGTATAGGGAGTATGTATTATGGGTGTGAATGTAGAGGTACAGGGAGTATGTCTTATGGGTGTGAGTGTAGGGGTATAGGGAGTATGTATTATGGATGATTGTGTAGGGTATAGGGAGTATGTATTATGGGTGTGAGTGCAGGTTACAGGGAGTATGTATTATGGGTGTGAGTGTCGAGGTGTAGGCAGTATGTATTATGGGTGTGAGTGTAGGGGTATAGGGAGTATGTATTATGGATGTGAGTGTAGGGTATAGGGAGAATGTATTATAGGTGTGAGTGTAGGGTACAGGGAGTATGTATTATGGGTGTGAGTGTAGAGGTACAGGGAGTATGTATTAGGGGTATGAGTGTAGGGGTGTAGGGAGTATGTATTATGGGTGTGAGTGTAGGGTATAGGGAGTATGTATTATGGGTGTGAGTGTCGGGGTATAGCGAGTATGTATTATGGATGTGAGTGTAGGGTATAGGGAGTATGTATTATGGGTGTGTGTGTAGGGGTATAGGGAGTATGTATTATGGTGTGAGTGTAGGGTATAGGAAGTATGTATTATGGGTGTGAGTGTAGGGGTGTAGGGACTATTATTATGGGTGTGAGTTGAGGGGTATAGGGAGTATGTATTATGGATGTGAGTGTAGGGTATAGGGAGTATGTATTATGGGTGTGAGCGTAGGGTACAGGCAGGATGTATTATGGGTGTGAGTGTAGGGTACAGGGAGTATGTATTATGGGTGTGAGTGTAGAGGTACAGGGAGTATGTATTATGGGTGTGAGTGTAGGGGTATAGGGAGTATGTATTATGGATGTGAGTTTAGGGGTATAGGGAGTATGTATTATGGGTGTGAGTGTAGGGTATAGGGAATATGTATTATGGGTTTGAGTGTAGGGTATAGGGAGTATGTATTATGGGTGTGAGTATAGGGTATAGGAAGTATGTATTTTGGATGTGAGTGTAGGGTATAGGGAGTATGTATTATGGGTGTGAGTGTAGGGTACAGGGAGTATGTATTATGGATGTGAGTGTAGGGTACAGGGAGTATGTATTATGGATGTGAGTGTAGGGTATAGGGAGTATGTATTATGGATGTGAGTGTAGGGTACAGGGAGTTTGTATTATGGGTGTGAGTGTAGGGGTATAGGGAGTATATATTAGGGATGTGAGTTTAGGGGTATAGGGAGTATGTATTATGGGTGTGAGTGTAGGGTATAGGGAATATGTATTATGGGTGTGAGTGTAGGGTATAGGGATTATGTATTATGGGTTTGAGTGTAGGGTATAGAGAGTAAGTATTATGGGTGTGAGTATAGGGTATAGGGAGTATGTATTATGGATGTGAGTGTAGGGTATAGGGAGTATGTATTAGGGGTGAGAGTGTAGGGGTACAGGGTGTATGTATTATGGGTGTGAGTGTAGGGTACAGGGAGTATGTATTATGGATGTGAGTGTAGGGTACACGGAGTATGTATTATGGATGTGAGTGTAGGGTATAGGGAGAATGTATTATGGGTGTGAGTGTAGGGTACAGGGAGTGTGTATTATTGATGTGAGTGTAGGGTATAGGGAGTATGTATTATGGATGTGAGTGTAGGGGTATAGTGAGTATGTATTATGGATGTGAGTGTAGGGTGTAGGGAGTATGCATTATAGGTGTGAGTATAGGGGTATAGGGAGTATGTATTATGGATGTGAGTGTAGGGTATATGGAGTATGTATTATGGGTGTGAGTGTAGAGGTACACGGAGTATGTATTATGGATGTGAGTGTAGGGTATAGGGAGTATGTATTATGGGTGTGAATGTATGGTACATGGAGTATGTGTTATGGGTGTGAGTGTAGGGTATAGGGGGTATGTATTATGGGTGAGAGTGTAGGGTATAGGGAGTATGTATTATGGGTGTGAGTGTAGGGTATGGGGACTATGTATTATGGGTGTAAGTGTAGGGAACAAGGAGTATGTATTATGGATGTGAGTGTAGGGTATAGGGAATATGTATTATGCGTGTGAGTGTAGGTTACAGGGAGTATGTATTATGGGTGTGAGTGTAGGGTATAGGGAGTATGTATTATGGATGTGAGTGTAGGGTATATGGAGTATGTATTATGGATGTGAGTGTAGGGTTTAGGGAGTATGTATTATGGGTTTGAGTGTAGGGTATAGGGAGTATGTATTATGGGTGTGTGTGTGTACGGGTATAGGGAGTGTTGTATTATGGGTATGAGTGTAGGGTATAGGTAGTATGTATTATGGGTGTGAGTGTAGGGTATAGGGAGTATGTATTATGGGTGTGAGTGTAGGGTATAGGGAGTATGTATTATGGGTGTGAGTGTAGGGTGTAGGGAGTATGTATTATGGATGTGAGTGTAGGGGTATAGTGAGTATGTATTATGGATGTGAGTGTAGGGTGTAGGGAGTATGCATTATAGGTGTGAGTATAGGGGTATAGGTAGTATGTATTATGGATGTGAGTGTAGGGTATAGGGAGTATGTATTATGGATGTGAGTGTAGGGTATATGGAGTATGTATTATGGGTGTGAGTGTAGAGGTACACGGAGTATGTATTATGGATGTGAGTGTAGGGTATAGGGAGTATGTATTATGGGTGTGAATGTATGGTACATGGAGTATGTATTATGGGTGTGAGTGTAGGGTATAGGGGGTATGTATTATCGGTGAGAGTGTAGGGTATAGGGAGTATGTATTATGGGTGTGAGTGTAGGGTATGGGGAGTATGTATTATGGGTGTAAGTGTAGGGAACAAGGAGTATGTATTATGGATGTGAGTGTAGGGTATAGGGAATATGTATTATGCGTGTGAGTGTAGGTTACAGGGAGTATGTATTATGGGTGTGAGTGTAGGGTATAGGGAGTATGTATTATTGATGTGAGTGTAGGGTATATGGAGTATGTATTATGGATGTGAGTGTAGGGTTTAGGGAGTATGTATTATGGGTTTGAGTGTAGGGTATAGGGAGTATGTATTATGGGTGTGTGTGTGTACGGGTATAGGGAGTGTTGTATTATGGGTATGAGTGTAGGGTATAGGTAGTATGTATTATGGGTGTGAGTGTAGGGTATAGGGAGTATGTATTATGGGTGTGAGTGTAGGGTATAGGGAGTATGTATTATGGGTGTGAGTGTAGGGTGTAGGGAGTATGTATTATGGGTGTGAGTTTAGGGGTATAGAGAGTAGATATTATGGGGGTGAATGTAGGATTAGAGGGAGTATGTATTATGGGTGTGAGTGTAAGGTATAGGGAGTATGTTTTATGGGTGTGAGTGTAGGGGTATAGGGAGTATGTATCATGGGTGTGAGTGTTGGGTATAGGGAGTATGTATTATGGGGGTGAGTGTAGGGTATAGGGAGTATGTATTATGGGTGTGAGTGTAGGGTATAGGGAGTATGTATTATGGGTGTGAATGTATGGTACATGGATTTTGTATTATGGGTGTGAGTGTAGGGGTACAGGGAGTATGTATTATGGGTGTGAGTGTAGGGTATATGGAGTATGTATTATGGGTGTGAATGTCCGGTACATGGAGTATGTATTATGGGTGTTAGTGTAGGGTATAGGGAGAATGTATTATGGGTGTGAGTGTAGGGTATAGGGAGTATGTATTATGGGTGTGAGTGTAGGGTATAGGGAGTATGTATTATGGGTGTGAATGTAGGGTATATTGAGTATGTATTATGGGTGTGAGTGTAGGGTACAGGGAGTATGTTTCATGGGTTTGAGTGTAGGGTATAGGGAGTATGTATTATGGGTGTGTGTGTAGGGGTATAGGGAGTATGTATTATGGGTGTGAGTGTAGGGTATAGGGAGTATGTATTATGGGTGTGAGTGTAGGGTATAGGGAGTATGTATTATGGATGTGAGTGTAGGGTTGTTGGGAGTATGTATTATGCGTGTGAGTGTAGGTTACAGGGAGTATGTATTATGGGTGTGAGTGTAGGGTGTAGGGAGTATGTATTATGGATGTGAGTGTAGGGGTATATGGATTATGTTTTATGGGTGTGAGTGTAGGGGTATATAGGGTTTGTTTTATGGGTGTGAGTATAGGGGTGTAGGGAGAATGTATTATGGGTGTGAGTGTAGGGTATAGGGAGTACGTATTATGGGTGTGAGTGTAGGGGTGTAGGGAGTATGTATTATGGATGTGAGTAGGGTATAGGGAGTGTGTATTATGGTTGTGAGTGTAGGTTACAGGGAGTATGTATTATTGGTGTGAGTGTAGGGTATAGGGAGTATGTATTATGGGTGTGAGTGTAGGGGTTTAGGGAGTATGTATTATGGGTGTGAGTGTAGGGTATAGGGAGTATGTATTATGGGTGTGAGTGTAGAGGTACAGGGAGTATGTATTATGGGTGTGAGTGTAGGGGTATAGGGAGTATGTATTATGGATGTTTGTGTAGGGTATAGGGAGTATGTATTATGGGTGTGAGTGCAGGTTACAGGGAGTATGTATTATGGGTGTGAGTGTCGAGGTGTAGGCAGTATGTATTATGGGTGTGAGTGTAGGGGTATAGGGAGTATGTATTATGGATGTGAGTGTAGGGTATAGGGAGAATGTATTATAGGTGTGAGTGTAGGGTACAGGGAGTATGTATTATGAGTGTGAGTGTAGAGGTACAGGGAGTATGTATTAGGGGTATGAGTGTAGGGGTGTAGGGAGTATGTATTATGGGTGTGAGTGTAGGGTATAGGGAGTATGTATTATGGGTGTGAGTGTCGGGGTATAGCGAGTATGTATTATGGATGTGAGTGTAGGGTATAGGGAGTATGTATTATGGGTGTGTGTGTGTAGGGGTATAGGGAGTATGTATTATGGTGTGAGTGTAGGGTATAGGGAGTATGTATTATGGGTGTGAGTGTAGGGGTGTAGGGACTATTATTATGGGTGTGAGTTGAGGGGTATAGGGAGTATGTATTATGGATGTGAGTGTAGGGTATAGGGAGTATGTATTATGGGTGTGAGCGTAGGGTACAGGCAGGATGTATTATGGGTGTGAGTGTAGGGTACAGGGAGTATGTATTATGGGTGTGAGTGTAGAGGTACAGGGAGTATGTATTATGGGTGTGAGTGTAGACATACAGGGAGTATGTATTATGGGTGTGAGTGTCGGGGTGTAGGGAGTATGTATTTTGGGTGTGAGTGTAGGGATACAGGGAGTATGTATTATGGGTGTGAGTGTCGGGGTGTAGGGAGTGTATATTATGGGTGTGAGTGTAGGGTACAGGGAGTATGCATTATGGGTGTGAGTGTAGACGTACAGGGAGTAAGTATTATGGGTGTGAGTGTCGGGGTGTAGGGAGTATGTATTATGGGTGTGAGTGTAGGGTATAGGGAGTATGTATTATGGGTGTGAGTGTCGGGGTATATGGAGTATGTATTATGGATGTGAGTGTAGGGTATAGGGAGTATGTATTATGGATGTGAGTGTAGGGTATAGAGAGAATGTATTAGGGGTGTGAGTGTAGGGGTACAGGGAGTATGTATTATGGGTGTGAGTGTAGAGGTACAGGGAGTATGTATTATGGGTGTGAGTGTGGGGGTGTAGGGAGTGTGTATTATGGGTGTGAGTGTAGGGGTGTAGGGAGTATGTATTATGGGTGTGAGTGTAGAGGTACAGGGAGTATGTATTATGGGTGTGAGTGTAGGGTATAGGGAGTTTGTATTATGGGTGTTAGTGTAGAGTATAGGGAGTATGTATTATGGATGTGAGTGTAGGGTATGGGGAGTATGTATTATGGGTGTGAGTGTAGGGCTATAGGGAGTATGTATTATGGGTGTGAGTGTAGGGTACAGGGAGTATGTATTATGCGTGTGAGTGTAGAGGTACAGGGAGTATGTGTTATGGGTGTGAGTGTGGGGGTGTAGGGAGTGTGTATTATGGGTGTGAGTGTAGGGGTGTAGGGAGTATGTATTATGGGTGTGAGTGTAGAGGTACAGGGAGTATGTATTATGGGTGTGAGTGTGGGGGTGTAGGGAGTGTGTATTATGGGTGTGAGTGTAGGGGTGTAGGGAGTATGTATTATGGGTGTGAGTGTAGGGGTGTAGGGAGTATGTATTATGGGTGTGAGTGTAGAGGTACAGGGAGTATGTATTATGGGTGTGAGTGTAGGGTATACGGAGTATGTATTATGGGTGTTAGTGTAGAGTATAGGGAGTATGTATTATGGATGTGAGTGTAGGGTATGGGGAGTATGTATTACGGGTGTGAGTGTAGGGCTATAGGGAGTCTGTATTATGGGTGTGAGTGTAGGGGTATAGGGATTATGTATTTTGGGTGTGAGTGTAGGGGTATAGGGAGTATGTATTATGGGTGTGAGTGTAGGGTATAGGGAGTTTGTATTATGGGTGTTAGTGTAGAGTATAGGGAGTATGTATTATGGATGTGAGTGTAGGGTATGGGGAGTATGTATTATGGGTGTGAGTGTAGGGCTATAGGGAGTATGTATTATGGGTGTGAGTGTAGGGTACAGGGAGTATGTATTATGCGTGTGAGTGTAGAGGTACAGGGAGTATGTGTTATGGGTGTGAGTGTGGGGGTGTAGGGAGTGTGTATTATGGGTGTGAGTGTAGGGGTGTAGCGAGTATGTATTATGGGTGTGAGTGTAGAGGTACAGGGAGTATGTATTATGGGTGTGAGTGTGGGGGTGTAGGGAGTGTGTATTATGGGTGTGAGTGTAGGGGTGTAGGGAGTATGTATTATGGGTGTGAGTGTAGGGGTGTAGGGAGTATGTATTATGGGTGTGAGTGTAGAGGTACAGGGAGTATGTATTATGGGTGTGAGTGTAGGGTATAGGGAGTATGTATTATGGGTGTTAGTGTAGAGTATAGGGAGTATGTATTATGGATGTGAGTGTAGGGTATGGGGAGTATGTATTACGGGTGTGAGTGTAGGGCTATAGGGAGTCTGTATTATGGGTGTGAGTGTAGGGGTATAGGGATTATGTATTTTGGGTGTGAGTGTAGGGGTATAGGGAGTATGTATTATGGGTGTGAGTGTAGGGGTATAGGGAGTATGTATTATTGGTGTGAGTGTAGGGGTGTAGGGAGTATGTATTATGGGTGTGAGTGTAGCGTAAAGGGAGTGTGTATTATGGGTGTGAGAGTAGGGTATAGGGAGAATGTATTATGGGTGTGTGTAGAGTATAGGGAGTATGTATTATGGATGTGAGTGTAGGGTATAGGGAGTATGTTTTATGGGTGTGAGTGTAGGGTACAGGGAGTTTGTATTATGGATGTGAGTATAGGGTATAGAGAGTATGTATTATGGGTGTGAGTGTAGAGGTACAGGGAGTATGTATTATGGGTGTGAGTGTAGGGGTGTAGGGAGTATGTATTATGGGTGTGAGTGTAGGGTATAGGGAGTTTGTATTATGGGTGTTAGTGTAGAGTATAGGGAGTATGTATTATGGATGTGAGTGTAGGGGTACAGGGAGTATGTATTATGGGTGTGAGTGTAGGGCTATAGGGAGTCTGTATTATGGGTGTGAGTGTAGGGGTATAGGGATTATGTATTATGGATCTGAGTGTAGGGGTATAGGGAGTATTATTATGAGTGTGCGTGTAGGGGAATAGGTAGTATGTATTATTGGTGTGAGTGTAGGGGTGTAGGGAGTATGTATTATGGGTGTGAGTGTAGGGGTATGGGGGGTGTACGTGGAGAAAGGGCTCTGAGGGGTAGAGAATTTATGTGAGCTGGGGTGTGGAGGCAGGGGAGACGGGGCGTGGGAGTGGAGGCGACGGGAGGCTGCGGTGTGCGTGGTGGTGTCGAGGGAGCGCGGCAGGGGGGAGGGGGCCCATTAAAGCCAAGTCTCTTCCTCATCATCTGCTCCTGTCACTCAACAATAGCAGCAGCAGACGTCCTACTGCCGAGGAGACGCATAAGTATGGACTAGGGAAGTTGAGGTCTTACATTGTACCAATAAAAAATCATATCCGTGGATTAGCGAGGAATTTGATGACACGTGTGTCTGACTTCCATCTGGCTTCGGTACTGTGCAATGCAAGAGCATTTTCATACACGCAGCCAGCTTAACTCAACCGTCGCTGTTCAGACATCGGTATGAATGGTTACAAGCATAGTCGATTGGCAGTCCGCGCGTGGTAGCGTAAAGTGTGGGTACTCCGACCTCTTCTAGGAGCAAGCAATGTCAGGTCTGTAACGCCTTTGACAGCGCGAGAGTTTGTGAGCTCTCGTCTTGTTGAACAACAACAACAGCAGCAAACCTCATTCAGGCGTGTTTACAGCAGCGCTGGGTCTTGGAGCAATGAGGCATCGAGGAGCAAGTGAAGAGGGATCTGCTGCTACAGGTCACGCCAGTGGGTCGTAGCGCAATTGACATGGTCCCTGGTGCGAGGAATGAAATTGGACTCCTTTGGCAGCCCGGCGCCTGTGCCCCCGCTGTCCCGTGGCTCCCCGGTGCAGTTGTACCGCCTTCACACTCGACAGCCACGCCACGAGGTCACTCATTCCTCCGTGCGATGGCCTAGATGTTAACTACCTCGTGGGTTCGATTCCGACCTTGACGCCTGCATATTCGGAGTGTGCACGTTTTGCCCATTGTCGCGTGGATTTTTACTCCGGCTCCGGGGTTTTCCCCTCCACGTTTAAGGTATTCGGTTGCTGTAAATGTTCTTATGACGAGCCACTTCGTTGAGCTATCATGTGATCAGGTCGCTTCGGAAAAAGAGCTATACAGCTCAGTGGGCCTTACCTGGTATATATATTTAAATGTATCTTAACCGGGAGATGAAATATAAGACAGTTGGGACGCATGATGCATTGCATTATTTACCAGGGCGAACTGCGACTCCAATATACAGGGTGATCCATGTATAAGCACCTCGACTGAAAAATGAGGGCCCTCAATTTATTCTTAAACGATAATTGAATGATGTGGCTGCCTTCCCGCTTGTCTGTTCGCCATAAGCGATTGTGAGACGTCAATTTGCATGAGCTGCGACGCGATATATAGCACGAACCACCCTTCTCCACGTGGGGGGGCTGCTGGAGTGGAATTGTCAGCACGCCGGGACAGTTTTCAGTTTCATTTATTTGGTATAGCCCTGTGAGCCATTCGGCTCTTGAATCGGGTGCAACCGCAACAAACAAAAACATGAACAAGAAACATCTTGAAGTGACTATGTGACTGTGCAAACAGAAAAATCCAGGAAAAAACAGCAAAGTCTTCCAGAAAAAGCACCGTATATCAATGCTGTGTGCAAAAATCCCAGTGGGATGCAAGTCAATAACAACCATAAGACAATTTAGATGAAAGTTATCAGTCTAACTCTGTACTACAACAAACAAATATGGCTAAACCAAAAACTTTTCGAAATCACCAAAAGAAAGCTATAAAAGCAATTTTAACAGTGATAGGAACTGTGACTGAAATTATACAATAAACGATATACATAACATTTACTACCAAACTTTGCAGCCATAGCTGGCTGCATGAGTCACTCCATAACAGCAGGAGTATCAGTAGGAGTATCAATTTTTTTCAATGCACCTTTAAGATCAGCACGTTATAATCAAAACTCAAGATCATACTTTGCAGCGGTCATCCAGAGTAAAACATTTTATTTCAGGCTACTGCATAGCAGTGGCAGCTAGGCGTGTACAACTCCTCTAGAGCAGTTTTGAGTGAAGATCTCACAGGTAGTGATCCAAGTTGCAGTTTATTGGCGATAGCATTCCAGACCCTGGGGGCATCAACAGCAAAAGCCCTTTCTCCAATATTTGTACGGCAATAAGGAATGTGAAGCTGGTAAATGAGCGAAGACCTTAGCTCACATTTGTTCTTCGAAACAGAGAGGAGATCCAGCAGGTAGTCTGCGGATTTTTTTGTAAGTACATCGTGAATAAATAAGATCTGATGCATAAGCCATCGAACATTAAGATATGTTAAGTTTAACCCAATGTAGAGATCACAGTGGGGGGTCTTATATGGGCAGTTCAATGCAAATCTTAAGGCCGAGTGATAAATTGAGTCAAGCTTCTTGAGTACAGTACTGGGGGCTGATTTATATACGATGTCACAGTAATCAAGTAGAGGCAGTATGGTAGCTTTTATCAATTCCAAACGGAACATAGGGGGGAAGCAGTGCTTGTGTCGATACAGAAAACCAATTTTTATTTTTGTCTTTTTACCAATATAATCAATGTGATCTTCAAAATTCAGTTTTGATCAAGGATGACCCCAAGACACTTATAGATCTTGACTTGCTCTATTTGATAATTATTTAAAGAATGTAATTGGGGAAAAATAACTTCCTGCTTTAGTCCTGGTGAGAAGCATAGCACCTTGGTTTTGGAGGTATTCAGGACTAGTTTAAGAGCACAGTGTCCTCCCGGTAAGAAACAGATGGATGATGGTTCCTAAACCCCCACCGCCTCTGCGCACAAATTAGTATGTTTACCTCCATAATAGACTCAAGAGTCGGACAATCAATCGACTTCTACATTTGACATTTATTTGGTAACACTCGCCTGTGACTGGTTCCCCCCCCCGCCCCCGCCGTGAATTCGTGGTGCAATACCCCGCGGCGGCCAGAGGAGAGCGCTGTGCCGTGTTCTCGCGCAGCCGCAGTGACCCTAGGAGGCCCAGGGTCACTGAGCGCGTGAGCATGAATCCGGTGTGGAAGGGGGGGCCCAATCCATCAGTGGATTGAGAATGTCCGATGAGTATGATACGCAGTATTGGTTGATCGTGAGCACGAGCCTGTGACCAAATCACTCTGAATCCGTTCGATTCTCGGAAGCTCAGCGGGGTTAAGATGTGGTCTTAGCGGCATGAAGACGCAGGCAGGGTTTGGCAGACGCTAGGATGGAGTGGACGAGGGTTGCGTTCAGCTTCATCGTCGACGACCGACGGAAGGGAGGATGAAACAGAAACAACATAAATTTCCAGCACTGCCACTAGGGGGAAGGATAGGACCTCCTTAAGCAGTTGTGCGACGTGATCGCTTTAACAAGAGGGCTGGGAGTCCATATGGGCTTGCGGTGTTGGTCCCAAAGTAGCATAATTTATACCCCACAGTCAACTGCAGGTGGCAGTGCTGTTCAATGGTATTGCGTATTTAACAATGTAGAATAATTATCCAACAACTTGGAGAGAAAACAAATCTCAGATTTCTCAATAATTAACTTGCGTCACGGCGAAGCAATGACGCGTAATCTAGAGTTCGGCTGAACACAATCGTGACTTTCCACTTCATCTTCTTTGGTTCTTTCGGTAAAGTCACGTACGTGACTTTACCGAAAGAACCAAAGAAGATGAATCATTGCAGTCACGAAAGCTTTAAATCGAAACTTTCCACTTCAGTTGTAAAATAAAATCCACGCACACTTTCTGCAATGGCGCCTTCACGGCAATGCTGGCGGAAAGGCCTCCGCTAGACGGAGTTCTAGTGAGAGAGGAGGGAGCGAATCCCAACATTCCTCCGAGGAGGGAGCGGCTCCCTCGGAGGAATGTTGGCCTACTCTTCAAAGCTGGCCAGCCGTCCTTGGAGGAAGCGTCAATCGAGCTATGCCAATCACGTGACCTGTGGAAGTAGATCCTTCTTCACTGCTACTTGCATGCCTGTCAAAGTCATACGGGGTTTAAAACCCGTATTCTTGTACAGGGAAATTGCGTTTTCGGAATCCACACGGCGTACAGACGTTTAAATACGAGCAACAATGTTTTCGTTCTCTATTTGTGTTTCTCCCTTGTGATGGGACTTTGTAGGATGCACGTTGCAGATTTATAAGGGCACGAGGTAACCAACGAGGTCTGAATTCGTCTGTAATAAGATGGGCACTGATAAGGGGTTGACAGGTATGGCGTAAACCGTATGGGTTGACAGGTATGTACTTGATGCCTCATTGCTCCAAGACCCAGCGCTGCTGAACAAACCTGAGGAAGGGAGGTTGTTGTTGTTGTTCAATCACACGAGAGCTCACAACCCCACGCTCTGCCAAAGTGGTTACAGCCCTGCAATTGCTTGCTCTTGAACGAGGTGGGAGTACCACCAACACTTTACCCTCCCGCACGTGGACTGTCCATCGACTAACAGTGTTTGTTCCCATTACTATACTGGTGAGTGGACAGTTAGGGTTAGTTTTTAATGGCCATTGTTTCAACTTCCACGCCAACAGATCGAATGGAACCAAGGCCGTAGCCATGGAGTCAACATTGGGGGGGGGGGGGGGCAAATCTTCCAAGGGTCTGGAGGCCCACCCCCAGAAAAAAAATCTAAATTTGAAAACGAATTTCCTGCCTAAAATATAAATAAAATTCACTAACACATAGGCTGGAATTTTTTTTTTACAATAATGTCTAATAGTGTATTGTATAACATTGTTCTGCTTTTTTATCTTTTCTTATTTCATTGTATGTAATGGCAGAGATTAGGGATTAATAAAGTACAACCATAATCATATAAATAGAAATATATTTTCTAGAAATATATTGGGGGGGACATTTTGAGCATATTTGAACCAAAACTAAACTATGTATTTTGCCAGGTAAGGCCTACCGAGCTATCTATATAGCTCCTTTTCAGAAGCAACCTGGCCACAAATGATAGCTCAGAGAAGTGGCTTATGTGAACATGTATAGCAGCCAACTATTCTAAACGCACGTTTTTACATGTGATGGCATAACACCGGAGGACCCAGAGAAAAATCCACGCGGCCACGGGGAGAACATTCAAACTCCAAATATATAGCAGCAGGCGTCAGGATCAGGATCGAAGCCACGACCCCCTGTATACCAGGCGAGGTAGTTAACATCGCCTAGCCACCGTGATGATGATGATGAAAGAGAGACATGCAAATTCCAAATATACAGCAGGCGTCAGGGTCCGGATCGAACTCACGACCGCCTGTATACCAAGCGATGCGGTTAACAGTAGTACCAGCGGTACGCGTGGCATACGTAAAAAAAAAGAGGCCGTAAGCTGACGTGACGGTGAGGCTCCCCCCGGCT
Source organism: Petromyzon marinus (assembly GCF_048934315.1). Lineage (NCBI taxonomy): Eukaryota > Metazoa > Chordata > Hyperoartia > Petromyzontiformes > Petromyzontidae > Petromyzon > Petromyzon marinus. Next base: position 6,059,830 of record NC_133676.1, on the reverse strand, counting down.
TCACACTCCCTCAGCGACAGTGGGCGACGGTCGTGAGCCACAAGGGAACTTGACACGGACGCTGCGGGCAGCTTGCGCACACGCAGGGGACGGACACTCAAGGGCACTCTCTCGGCACTGGGAATGTGGTGAACCGCTTCAAACAATGGAACATCGAGTGACCAACTGGGTCCACTGTTATTCATTTCCCAGAAACATCTTTGGGATTCACTCCACATCGACTGGACATCTGTGAAACTACTGGACATATGTGAAAGAGCTTCATAGCTCATCGGATTCCTCCAGTAAAAATAAATATTCTGATCTCCTGGATATTAACACAGATTAACGTAATTTTGTTAAATGTTTCAATTCCTCCATACGAAACCACCACCATAATCAAAAACATGCAACATTTATGGGGTCTATATGCGAGTCTACAGGTCTCCATGTGGAGTCTGTGGGGGAAAGGGCTCTGTATATAAATCTCCATACAGTATCTCACTCTGCTGCATCTCCCGGCGAGCTCGAGTGAATATTCAAAACGTTGACGTCACACTGTAAAATGTTTCACTTCCCCCATACGACATCATCATAATCTCCATCACGTGCGCGTCTGTGGGCCCTACGTATGAATTAAGCGGGTCTCCATGCGGGAGACTATGTTTGGGGGTGGGTGTGTGTATGTGTGTTGTATGCAAATCTATCTTAAAATCACTCTGCTGCATCTCACCAAACCTCTTGAATGAACATCCAAACTTTGACGTCACCCTGGGTATCTTCTGCTCCATCAGCTGCGTGCGCGCGCACGCTCGTGGCTATGGAAACCTCCTCTGCGTTTCAGGAGCGCGTGCGCACGCGCCGCGCGCGCGCACGATGAGGCGCGCGCGCGCGCTCCCGTGCCGCAATGACCTTTGAGCTCGCTGCGTGTGCCGGGGAAGGGGGAGCCGAGGAGTGTGTGGGGGGGGGTAACAAGGTGCATTGTATGTCACTGCGCTCGGGTCACGGGACAGTGAGTTCACGTTAATCAAATGGAAAACAAGCCACGCCACGCCTCTGCGTTGCACTCAAGCGAGATGTTGTTTGTGACTCGGAGGTGACTGCGGCAAGCGAAATTAACATTATTCGCGGTCACGAAATAGTTGGGAAGGGAGAGGGGAGAGGGGGGGAGGGTGTGTTCTTCTTTACAAACACGCATCGTGCTGAGCCACGCAGAATGATGGACAGCGTATCTCGCGAGACGTTCCCCCTGCGTCCTTTCTCAAAGACTTCGCGATCATGACCTTCCTTCCATTTGGCTCTGTCCGTGATATTATTCAACAAATTTGCATTCGATACGCCCAGTTACATCCCAATTTATTACATCGCTAATGTACTTAATTCGCTGTCTTTACCGCTTTCCAGTAACCCATATAATTTTCCCAGTCAAAACAATATTTAGTCGCTTATTTTCTCATTACATATCCCCCCCCGCAAAAAAAAATCTGACTTGCCTTTCTATACTCTTTGGGTCTTTCGGTAAAGGCAAGTAGATAGAAGAAAAATAATAAATCACGACGTTTCGATCGCAACACAAGCAGTCTTCAGGTGAAAAAATACAGCAGGCGGACTGCTGAGGCAGGAAGAAATAATTATTCTTATTAGTATATACGATATATGTATACTGTATAGGATAATGCGTCTGAGCCAATATGTTAACAACACACTCTTGAACCCTGACTTTGAAGCGAGCTATCCCATTTGTCCAACGTGTTATACTTGTCATTAACTTGTGCGAATACATAGTTTACACTACTTATGGTGACAGTAGGACTATTCTTATTTTATTATTGTTTTATATTTTTATTATTTTATTGTTTCCCTTCTACGTGACTTTACCGAAAGAACCAAGAATATTTTTATTTTATTAGCAGCATGTAATGTTTCAAGAAAACACAATGCAAAACACCCCACATTGAAACGATGTTACATCCAGGGCTGGAAATGGGAAGGAATAAATGGGGGGGGAACTCAGAAAAGATTCCCCGCCACCCCCACTAGGTTTGAGGAGGGGTCAGAGGAGCTTCTCTCCATCTGTGGGTCTCTGTGCGTGTTTGTGGGTTTCTGTGTGTGTCTGTGGGTCTATGTGCGTATCTGTGCGTTTCTGTACGTGTCTGCGGGTCTATGTGTGTGTCTGTGGGTCTATGTGCGTGTCTGTGGGTCTATGTGCGTGTCTGTGGGTCTCCGTGCGTGTCTGTGGGTCTCAGTGCGTGTCTATGCGTTTCTGTGCGTGTCTGTGGGTCTATGTGCGTGTCTGTGGGTCTCCGTGCGTGTCTGTGGGTCTCAGTGCGTGTCTGTGCGTTTCTGTGCGTGTCTGTGGGTCTATGTGCGTGTCTGTGGGTCTCCGTGCGTGTCTGTGGGTCTCCGTGCGTGTCTGTGCGTTTCTGTGCGTGTCTGCGGGTCTATGTGTGTGTCTGTGGGTCTCCGTGCGTGTCTGTGGGTCTCCGTGCGTTTCTGTGCGTGTCTGTGGGTCTATGTGTGTGTGTGTGGGTCTCCGTGCGTGTCTGTGGGTCTCCGTACGTGTCTGTGCGTTTCTGTGCGTGTCTGCGGGTCTATGTGTGTGTCTGGGTCTCCGTGCGTGTCTGTGGGTCTATGTGCGTGTCTGTGGGTCTCCGTGCGTGTCTGTGGGTCTCCGTGCGTGTCTGTGCGTTTCTGTGCGTGTCTGCGGGTCTATGTGTGTGTCTGTGGGTCTCCGTGCGTGTCTGTGGGTCTCCGTGCGTGGCTGTGCGTTTCTGTGCGTGTCTGTGGGTCTATGTGTGTGTCTGTGGGTCTCCGTGCGTGTCTGTGGGTCTCCGTACGTGTCTGTGCGTTTCTGTGCGTGTCTGCGGGTCTATGTGTGTGTCTGGGTCTCCGTGCGTGTCTGTGGGTCTATGTGCGTGTCTGTGGGTCTCCGTGCGTGTCTGTGGGTCTCCGTGCGTGTCTGTGCGTTTCTGTGCGTGTCTGCGGGTCTATGTGTGTGTCTGTGGGTCTCCGTGCGTGTCTGTGGGTCTCCGTGTGTGGCTGTGCGTTTCTGTGCGTGTCTGTGGGTCTATGTGTGTCTGTGGGTCTCCGTGCGTGTCTGTGGGTCTCCGTACGTGTCTGTGCGTTTCTGTGCGTGTCTGCGGGTCTATGTGTGTGTCTGGGTCTCCGTGCGTGTCTGTGGGTCTATGTGCGTGTCTGTCGGTCTCCGTGCGTGTCTGTGGCTCTCTGTGCGTGTCTGTGGGTTTCTGTACGTGTCTGCGGGTCTATGTGTGAGTCTGTGGGTCTCTGTGCGTGTCTGCAGGTATATGTGCTCGTCTGCCAATCTCTATGCGTGTTTGTGGGTCTTTGAGCGTGCGTGCGTGGTGTCTGTGGGTCTCTCTGTTAGTCTAGGGGTCTATCTGCGAGTCAAATAAATAAAAAAGATGAATCCTTGATTCCTTCCGGAACGCAGTCGGGGTTCAAATGTCCGCTCCCACGACGGCGTTCCGGCCCATTTCCACCACTGGTTACATCAATTTCAGCTGTGATTTATCCACTGCCTGGATGAAAGCATCCCCAAAGTCGTCCATTATACCCTCACGGTCCTCCGATGTAATAATCCACCTCGCACCTGCAAACGAGCTGATTCCATCCCCCCATCTCCGCAGTGGACATCCTCTCTGGCGTGAGTTCCCCGTCCCGCCTTGAATATCAACTCTGTAGTTAGCCTCGACCATCGGTCATTGTCATCTTCCTCTTCCTGTCTCGTGATATTTTGGCTTATGAGATGTAACCGCGTGTGACGGTTACACTGTTCGGAACATTCCAGCCAGGCATTGGCAGCTATACTCTGGGTTTTCATCGAGGATGCGTTTCTGAGAGGTGCGATGACGAATATCGAAACGACGTCAGTCAAAAGCGATGTACAGGGTAGGTGGAGGTGAAGGCCTAAGCGACGGATACGAGAAAGGATGGACGATGCTGTCAGCGAATCAGGTCGTGGTATTAATAAAGGGCGCAATGGTGGCTATGAGATGTTAACTACCTCGCCTGTTATACAGGATGGTCGTGGGTTCGATCCCGACCCTGACGCCGGTTGTATATTTGGAGTTTGCGCTTCTCTCTTCCTGTGGTCGCGTGGATTTTTCTCCGGGTCCTCCGGTTTTTTTCCCTCCACATTTAGAAACGTGCGTTTAGAGTATTTGTCGGGCTATACATTTCGACGTGATAAGCCGCTTCATTGAGCTATCATTGGTGGCCAGGTCGCTTCTGAAAAAGAGCTATATAGCTCAATTGGGCCTTAGCTGGTAAAATACAAAAAGTGACGAGTGTATTTGCGGAACGACGTAAAAGAGGGAGACATAAATCGGGGTATTTCTGTACAGTATTGTACAAAGTTAGGCAAAGTTTTTTTTTTAAACCCCATAAACTTACGATTTGGGCAATGGGACTAAACAAACAAAACTCTTAAGTTCGATGCGTATGTACCAAGACCTTGTGATGCCTGGCCAAGCGAGCACTTCATCTTAAGTGCTCCCCACCACAGCTTTGAAAACGAAACGTGGTTCATGACAACAACAACAACAAAAACCCCGATCCCCTGTGATGTAAAGCAACGCTGCCTCTCCTTGCGGCTATGATCAAACCACCTGGAATGTGCCCCAATGATTCCATCAGATCTCATACACGCCAAGCAAAGTGGAGCCTGCAATAGGGCCTTGCGCAGACAGGCTGCGAGAGGCTGCTGCGGGGCAACGCAGTGGGTAACGGAGGGCAGTGCAGAGAAAACAAGATCCATCCATTGTTGTACCCAACTTCTGTGCTCCCACCGCGTGCTGGATATGCTTCCGGGCCTTCACCAACCCCGCACTGACGGATATGGGGCCGTCCATAAATGACGTAACGCGATTTTTGGACGATTTTTGACCGCCCCCCCCCTCGTCACATGACGTCACAAAAAGTCAGCCCCCCCTCAAATATGACGTCACAAAGCTCTGCCCCCCTCCCCCCCAAAACCATATTTCCATTTTGAAAATAAAACATGCTTCAAATCGCTTTAAACTATAGTCATTGTAGTGCGTATTTAATGTGGCGCTGCACTCTGATGTTGTAGGAGTGTTGCTATAACAATTAGTGTTGTTATAACAATTCTATATTTATTAAAAGTTGCGCATTTTGATGTGACGTCACATTTCTCAAACACCCCACCCCCCTCGTCACACATCGTCACAAGTGTCTGACCCCCCCCCCCCCCAGGTGCGTGACGTCATTTATGGACGGCCCCTATGGTGAAGTATGGTCAGATAACCCCCACGACCCGCACGGGGTGGGCAGAGCCATCCTTTAAGTTTAACCGGTGCCCAGCGCGACGCGTAGTTTGGCTGGGACTTTAGTAAGAGTACTAAGCTTATGACAGGACAATACATTGTCAACTACCGCAGTACGGTAAAACAAGATTAGTGTCAACCACAACGCACAAACTAGAACGTAATTGTAACATTTAACAACGCATCGCTACGCTGTGTAATAATGTTAGCTATTTTATTTATAGCAGTGTGGAATATTAATGCTGCTCTTGTGTAACAATTGCAATTAGTTTACTTTGGATGGGATTTTTTGTTTTGTTACCAAGGCCTCTCCTCTGCCAGGATTTGTCTATCACAGTACGGGAGGTACATGGATACAGAGAGCTGAAACCCCGGATCAGCGTTGTGACACAGCATGAGCTGCCTGAGCCATCTGGATCCTTGAGGAAATCACGTGTTCCTCTCTATCTTTCAATTACAATTATACTTCATCTTGAGTCTCGACCATCAACCCATCATTCCGTCTTGCACTGTGTTCTGCTCAAGCCCACCTATTTTGCTTTACCATTTGATTCTCTCCCTTAATTTAACTTCATTCCACCTCTGGCAATTGCACACGTCAGGTTCAATAAGCCCTGACAATAATGCCCTAGAGGAACTTCATAAGTAGTTCTAATGTCTTTCCCCCCCCCCCCCCCCAGAATTTGTTCTCCAACACAAGGTTGTGCAAAGCTGACTGAGTTTCAAATGTAAAATGTTTAAAGCATGTCGTGACATGACATTAATAGCACAATTGGGATACGATTTTTGGATGATAACCAACCCACGGAAAATAATATCCTCAAGGTTTTATTTAGCAAAGTTGATTTGTGTGCTGCGTGTAGCCTACACAGACCACATAGCCTGTTTATTTATGTGCAAAAAGAAAAAAACTGGAACATATGGCTAGAGCAATTTAAAAAATTCAAAAGAATACATGGCGAATATTAACGTTGTTATCACGATAACAAAGGCTTCAATAGCCGTGTGTTGAAAATGTAATTATCGCCCAAATGCCCTCGTGTCTGGCACACTGCTTCTTTTCTCTGCTTCACGTCTCACAGAGATAAAGGCAATTTTACATTGCCGACAAAGACACACACACAACAGTTAGTTTAAAGTAAATCTGAACGGTGTAACATAACATGATGCAATTGTTCGGCTAAACATGTCTATCTGCCCTTCAACTAAACTGTTGTACAATATAATCTGCTACTGTATTCAAGAGGAAGGTGCATAATAACTATCTTTTCTCTTTATGCGTCATCATACCAATATACTCAGAAGCGTGTACTCTTCAAAATGTAAGACACTTCAGAAATACCAACGATAATCACCCAAGAATGTATGTCCTTAACGCTCGTGACGTCACTACACATCGACCAGCCACCCTCATTAATAATCATGAGCAGGCTACGTCCTCCAAATAGACACCCCCCCCCCCCCCCCCCATTATTATTACCTACTATATTTACCCAAGAATGTCTGTGTGCAACGCTGGCGACGTCGACCAGCATTAATAATCATGAACAGGTTACGTCCTACACATGGACCCCCCCCCCTCATTAATAAACATGAGCTGGTGACGTCACTCCACATCAGACAGCCCCCCTCATTAATAATCATTACAAGGTGACGTCCTCCAAATGGACCCCCCCCTCCCTCCATTAATAATAATTAGCGGCTGACGTCACTCCACATGGGGGGGCTATGCGCCCCCTCCCCCCTCCTCGGCGTCAACTAACAACCCTCACTACAAAGGCAGAACCCTCACGTCACGTGATCTCCGTGACGCTATTGACACATCAAACTCAAAAGGACGTCGTGATGAACAAGGGATTATAACCTTTAAATGAAATAGGTCTGTGTCACCGCGCCCTTACAAATTGCACGCGCATTGATGCAATGAATATCACGTCGCGGTCTGCTTTTCGCTTGCAAGTTTCAGATTTACTGCAATACGGCGTCTACACGTGTGTTAAGTTTGTTGTCCTCCCGTATCTCCGATTATCACGGTTAGCTAGGTACGGTGCGAAATAAGTTCAACATACATACATACATAGTCACTGTGTAGGGTTTACTAAAGAGACTCACTTTTACAGTGCATTGTTAACAAGAAAATACCATTGGTGCCAAATTATCATTGTTTACGGTACCAACTCCCTTTTCAGATATCTCTCAAATTCGCAGGATGTATCGGAAATTAGACTTTGCCTTTTTACTATGTGGCCATTCATGCTATGTTTGCACTTGGACTTCACTCAAACGATTTCATCTCTGCAGTGACGGTGCCTAGAATGGTTCATGAAAGAAGCCGGAGATACCAAGAAGTTAAACCCGAGAGAAATCATGGATTACTGAGACCAGCGGCAAAGAGGAAGAACACGAGGACATGTGAACGTCTCTGTTAAATGAATAATCGTGGCAATTTATGCACCTTGTTTAGCGTAGCTTAAACTATGTAATGATGCAGACATTTCAATAGATACGTCAACAGCGTTTATGTTCGTACAAAAGCCATTTAATGGTACCCTCATTGTGGGTTTTGAAAGTCTATTTTTAATTGTGTTCCCTTTTTCAACAATGCTACCCCAATTGTGTCTATTTGCGTCCCGTCATTAGACGAACAATACTTTGTGAACTCTCTCCGAGAAGCACAACATCCCTTCCTTACAAAAGAGTGCACTGAAGTGGATACCACGGAACTATTTCTGAGATCCTTTCAAGTGACCACTGATCATACCAGAGGGCAGCACTTTCCCACTCGCCCACCCGGCAAAAATAACGTTCGTCACATGGAAATCAAACCAATATTACCAGGGCTGGAATGTATCCAAATTGAGCGCATAACAGAATTAAATGACGATGTCCATTAATTGGTGACCGGTCTGAGATGATAAACTCACTTCAATTGAGAACCCACTTTAATCACATAAGAAGCAGCTGCCTGAGTTCGACCTTAGGCTCTCAGCTGTGCTAGGCTCACGTGCTCTGACCTCTGAGCCACAGGGACACCTCCCGGTGGGGATTTCAAATCTTACAGGGATTTCATTTGTCTTTGTACATTAGATCGTTTTTTTCTATATGTATATATGTAGGTCACTATTGATATGCATGTTATATTATTACACATTTAGCAAGCACGCACAGTTTTAATCCAATTGCAAAGGGTATACGTACAAATCGATACAAAAATTATACGTGCTTTATTATGCATTTCTGCCACAATATTTCAATTGGCTGATCCTCATGTACAGTAAATTAATGTAAAAAAATATATACATTTTCGACAATGTATGCGTGTAGCTCATTCCTGGGCTTAAACGTTGACTTTTACAAGATACACGGATTCATTATGGATCGCTTTAAACACTTTGCTCTGGAACATGGTGTGTTTAAAAAAACATTGTTTGGTAGTTTTGCCACGAGGGAAGTACACCAGTGAGTACAAACCACACATCTTTTTTGGTGGATATTCTTTCATACGTAACACTATAGGCTTCAAACAAGCGTCGTTGCGAAGTGTACGTATCAGATCGCCGCCACCATAAACCGTACTATATTTCCGAAAAACTAAAAACTCAACAAAATAAACCGTCCGTCAAATCAATACAACGAACTTGAGAAGTGCAGGAACGGTCAAATATATATTTTAAGAAAAACGTCAACAATTAAGCCCCTGGCACGTGTGAAAGATGTATTGTTCAAAACAAGTGGGGCTCTGGCGAGGAGAGTTGGACTTGTACCGGGCACGTTAGGCGATGATACCCGCGGTTGACGAAGCACTTCGTTGCTTATTTGTAATTCAAAAGTGGGTGGCGTGCGTGCCGCCCATGGTTGGCGGTGTTGGTGGGGGTGTGCGGCGATGGGGGGGGAGGAGGGAGAAGTCGGGAGAAGTCGATTGAGGTCGTTCGCTCGCGCGCACGCGTGCACGGCACCGATGTTGGTCGGGGTGAGGCGAGGACACCCACCGACTGCGTCACACTGGAGGAGAGTAAATCCGGCACATACGGGGTGCGAGAGAGGGGGAGCGAGCGGGGCGTGTCAGCCTGCAGCAACAGCGGCGGTAGTCACTGCTTGTGGTGGGTGCCATTCGCGTGGTGGGGCTCGCTATTTTCTCTCTCTCTCTTTTGTTGCATGGCCCACATAAGAAGCCATTACTCTAATGCACGTACGCATTCGCTCGCGTACGGCACCAGCTCCGATTTTTTTTGGTTGTTTGCGCGTGTAGATGGATGTCAGGCGTCGCTAAAATACGGTGATTCTAACGTGCGGGTGGAAGGATGGAGGAGGGTGGGGGAGGTCACAGGATGAGGGACGCACGGACACACACACACAGCCACACGCGCACGCACAAGTTGGACTTAGGTTGTTGAAAATGTACCGCGGGGAAAAACAGGAGTATCGCCGCTGTGGTCTTTTGCAAGTGTTCCAGATTTCACCACCCCCATGCTTTATAAATTAACATGCCAGCACCATGCCAGTACCATGCCAAGGGGCTTTACGGGGGACTTTAGCAAGGGGGTGGGAGGCTTTGTGAATAATGTCTGCTCGGGAGTCTGGCCGCTGACATTGGCTATACTGTCAAGAGGCATGCACGCACCAGGCCAGAGGGAATGTTGAACTTCTTTTGCACGTAACCAGCCGTACTAATCGGAGGGTGGGTGTTCTGGAAGATCCACCGTGCGTTTAACTGTTGCGGCTGATAGCCCTTTTTCAATTATCATTGTTGCACCTTGAACATCGGCTACCCAAGTTCGATTCCTGCTCATGGCTGACACAAGTGACGAGTGATATCTGTACTGCTCCTGCTACCACATACCCCTTCACCTACTCACACCAACCATCGCAAGTGAAGTATGACTAAACATTCGCCCTGTAAATAAAAAAACAAATGTTTTATATATTAAATATTTGTGTTATATGTATGTATGTCATTGTATAGGTTATGTACAACAAGTTTGCTAAACAAAAGGAAAGATCTTGTCTTGAGGAACACAAATAGGCGTACAGCTAGCTATACGTAGGCATAACAGCAATCGACAGCGGAACAATTCGAATCTATATAAAGACCCTAATCTGTATGTTTCAAAAACCTCTGCGGTACTTCTCTACATGGTAGGAAGCTGACATTTGGTACATAGGAAGGACACAAACAGGCACAAAAATCTGAAAATAATTTTAAGGCCCCCAAATCTCGATTTTAAAGGGCACCATAAACATGTTTGTGCCTGGTGTCATTGAGAACCCGTTAAAAATACAATATAGTGCGTTAAACAGCAAAATTAAAGCGATAACCATTGTTCTAGCTTTGATTATTTTTAGATATTTCGGATGAAAGCGGGTTTGAACGAAAAAAAGACGCATTTTATGATGTTCAATTTTGAATAATTCGAAAACGGTCAAAGATAGGAGCTTACCCTCATAGAGTATTAAGTTCATAAATGTTTGTTCTTTCTAATAAAAAATAACGTAATCTTTAAATTGAACAGTTTCCGATGTGTACGTCTTTAAATATAAGAAGTTGAAACACGTCAACAATTTTGTGTTTTTTTGCAGAAAAATAATTTTTTTTCGAGTAGTTCGTGTCTGATCGTCGAAAAAAAATTGTAAAAAAAATCATCCGGTTAATTATTATATTTATTGAAAACTTTTGCTTGGCGAAGACAGGCAATGTAATAAAGAGGCGCACGAGAGCGTGTCGTTGGAGTGCTTTCGCAAAGCTGACCTTGGTAAGCAAACAAATTCGCCTGAAGAAAAAAGTTTTCACTTAGTTCGTGCGACCTGCTGTGCTTCGTGCTTCAGGAAATATGGCGGTCATCAGCGAAAAATATGGAACAAACTTTGAAAAGGGTGCAGAGAAGCACAAAGTGACCACACCACAAGGCATTTTGCATCCTCTCTGCTCTTCTGTAGGAGGATGGGTTTGAATCAGCCAAATGTGAAGCTAACATATACACACTCAATTACACCCTCCATAGGAGCGATCCCTCTGTATTTGATTCTTTTCTCAATGTATGCTATCCCAATAGTTTCTAAAATGTAAGGCAGTGACTTCAATTAGCAACCTTTTTAGGTATTTTTGTTTACTTTTCAAAACTTTTTAAATTCATAAATATTTAAACATTTTTTTCAATTTTACCAGGTAAGGCCCACTGAGCTATGTAGCTCTTTTTTCAGAAACTACCTGGCCACAAATTATAGTTTAATCAAGTGGCTTATGTGTAAATTTGTAGCAGCGAAATACTCTAAACGGATGTTTCTAAATGTGGAGGGAAAAACCAGAGGACCCTGAGAAAAATCCACACGACTACGGTGAGAACATGCAGACTCCAAATATACAGGTGTTAGGGTCAGGATTGAACCCATGACCTCTTGTATACCAGGCGAGGGAGATAACATCTCTCCATCGTGGCGCCCATATACTTTCATCACATATATTTAAAGCTATTTCTTTTGGTGGTGGGCCATCCCGAATGCCCCATACAGATCATCTGCCACTGGTCTGCTGTATGTGTACCTCTATGGTCTATGCACACCGCTCGGCTGTTCCAATGTCTCGTGCCCTTTCACGGGGTATTTCAAGTTATTTATTACAACGATTGATATGTTTTCCTCATTGCTTCTCTTGAATTGCTAGGGAATATACCCTGGTAGAACCGCAACACACAGCCCACATGCAAATAAAAGACAACGGGAATACATTTAATCCCGATTTACATAATACGATTAGAAAACATCACAAGGAAACACATGGGTCAAGCGTCTAACGTCATGTCAATCCTCGTAAGTGGTGGAGTCCTGCACGCAACGTAGCCAACCCTCCTCTCTTCATTGGCGCTGAGGTGGGCGGCAGCGTGGCGCTGTGGTAAACACTCGTGCCTCACAGCATAGAAGGGCCTGAGTTTAATTCCTTGACTTGGGTGCCTTGTGTGTTCTGTCCCTGTTCTGCACAGGGTTCTTTTGACTCACTCTGAGGGTCTCTGGTTTCCTCCCAGAGTTAAAAAAAAATACACACAATGTAACTGGCCATGTTCAAACATCCCACTGCTAAGAAAACATTACCGTCAAGTTACTTAATTTGGATTACACACAGCAACAATGTCATGCCCCAAAACTTGGCAGGACCCTCCTGAAAAGAGTATTGAGCCTCGGTGAGGCTTTCCTGAGGAAACAATGGTAATGGGCAAGTTGGAAATTAAAAGTAAAAATGCATTTTTTAAACAGATAAAAAAATACCCTGCAGGAGCTCGGTGGATAATTGCATCACAGGATTGTAATAATAAGTAGCAATAGATGGGGAGGCTTTCAACCAACAGTAGATTGACCATGGCTTACGATGATGAAAAACACATTCTTAGTCCCAAAAAATCGGTACTATATGCTACATGCGACGTATGGTAGGTTGGTGAATGTATTTATTTGAACCAGGTGACATCCCGCTGAGACAATGTGTGTCTTCTTCAAGCGAGAATTTTGGCAAACTACGAAGAGAACGTACGGAAGGGTCTGGGATGCAGAGGGGAGCAAAAATGCCTTTTTAAAATTATCAACATGAGCCATTATCAATCCAAGGCGTCATCATCTCTAACGATTCCGGAATATAACGATCCACGCTCCTTCCGATATTAGGAAGCTACTGGAGTTATAAGCACTTTTAAATCTAGATTCAAAGCTCATTTCTTTAGAACTTATTTGTGTGTTTAGGTTGTCCTTCCCCAGACCACACCTATGATTAGCACGGTTGGCTACATACGGTACTAAAACAGTTCTACATATATGCATAACTTAGTACACATGTAGTGTCAAAGCGCCGGCTGGTGGACAGCAGCGGCAACTGTGGTGGACAGACATTACACACGCCGGTGAGCATGAGCACGGTGTGGGCAGAGGGGAGGAACTAGGTTAAGGGTCACAGAGGACCCAACCTGGAGGCCCCTGGAACCTGCTGGCGGGTTCGAGAAGGGAGGCGCGGTCAGGGCGGAGCCAGGCCGCGTTGGTAGCGTAAAAGGAGAGGAGAGCGGGGAGCTCGAGGCTGCCGGTTCTGGGAATGGACTCGTCCCATCGTTGCTGTTGTCTCGTCGCCGCCATCGCTAAATGTCTCCACTATATATTGTGCTACGAAGGATAGTAGTTGGCTATCTCAGTCAGCGCCATCAGTGTCAGACGGCCAGTGTTATGTACAGACTAGGCTGAGCTACTGTGGAGTGTGCGGACGAGACCGCCAAAGTTGTTAAGAAAGTGCCTCCTAGAAACTCTGTCTCTGAATCGTTGACACTACACATACATCCACCGCGGATCTGAAAGACACCTTCCCTTCCCCCTTGGCTGCCATTGATCTTGACCACTGGCTCTCATCGCGTCTAGAGATGTGTCTGGTTAGGGTTGCCTGCCGCAACCTGTGAGTCATAAATACTGGGACATAAGGGGAAGAATAAGAAGGATTATCTTATGATGCAATAAGAGGGGACACCTACCTGCAATTGCATTGCCTCGTGTGGTGTACAGTATTCCTACGTAACTGACAAAAAGGTCCATCTCCCAGGAAGATTTACAGATTTCCCAGGATGGACAACTCAACAACAACAGGATGTACTGGAAAAACACCAGGACAGGTGGGCAACTCAATGGCCTGCCAAAGCCCACTCACTTGACAAATACTAACACTGCTACTACACATGCTGTACAATGTGATAGTTATGAAGAAAAACAAGTTAAACTGATTTCTCGTTGGGATGAACATTGAGGTGGTGCTCATCTCCCTGGAGCCAGTGGTGGAAGTTCCACATTTTTATGGCGGGGAGGGGGGAGGGTTAGATTATCTATCTTAGATTATGAACAACATTGAAGTGAAACCATTCGAATGAACGTTCACACGAGGAATGGGCGAGGACATCCACAGTGAAATTCCCAAAGGGGGTCTGGGATATGGAGGGTATTCTCCAGATTGTAAGAGACACACCCCCAACTTCTTGCTAGAGGTCAATTAATTGGGCGTCACAAGACATCTGGGCTATGCTGTTTAGGGCAAAGTGTGTCAAGAGTACAGTGTTTGCAAGCATGGGTGTTTCATTTTGGACGTACGAGTGATTTAAAGTCTGGGATTAATCTGGAAACGGGTTTGTCTTATTTATACCACTGCAAGTAACTGCCAGGAATAATGCCAGTGAAACGCATTAACATCATACAAGAGTGTTAATGAGTTTCCTGCATATTTGATATGTTTAGTTTGGCAATCAATCGTAAACCGAGTAGCTAATTCACTTGCTATTAAAATGTAAATGCTCGGGTTTGTTTGTCATTCGTGTTTTTGACAGGAACTAAAGCTTATTTATTCATTGTTTTGCTCAAACGTTTAAACCTGACGTCTTCCTTTTCCTAACAGTAACCAATCATGTTCAGGAATAAGGCAGGCGATGCAATTTCCCTTTCAATGAAAGTAGGGCGGCGATCAGAGCCTCTTAAAAGCAGCACCCCGCAGCTTTGAGAAAGTCTGCTTCTAAAAGCGCCACCACCAAATTGGCTCTCTGTGTGCGTGCGTCATAATCGAAAGGTAATTGCAGCGATGTTACTCCACGTTCAACAGCCACGTTTTTTTTGTTGTTGTTCTTAACGTGACGTAGAAAAACATCCCCATTATAGCCTTAACAGACTGTTGGAGGCGAGTGCCCTTAGCGAGTAGCACCTGTGAAGGTCGACACAGCGCACGAGGGGGGTGGGTGGCCAGCACCACGCCCGGACCGCCTTTGTCTCCCCGGTGGCGATGTTTACGCACAAGCACCAGGTACTCATTTGAGGCTGAGTCGACCTACGGGACCGGTTCAGATAATCTTCACCGGCGTTGCGCGGTGTGCGGGAATCGAACTCGGGTGGCCAGCTTCGTAGTGCAGCGCGCTGACCGTACACACGCGCGCACACGCGCACACACGCGCGCACACACGCACGCCAAAGGATTTGCAGGGATGTTCACAATCTCGTAAAACCTGTCCGACGGTACTGTAAAGCATTCACGCGCAAAAGCAGCAGCAGCAGCGTGCGTGGCGGTGTCCCTGACAGCCAAGTGACCATACAGTGGTCCCTCATTGTTTCGGATCTTGAGAGTCCATACCCCTCTGTAAGTCAGCGCGCACAATAAATCTGCTGACCGAACAGTGGTTCGGTTGGCTAGCATCGTGTGGGTTGTGGTCTTTACCTCCAATCACTCTCAGGCGGAGGTAATGTTTTGAAAGTCTACATGTATTTGTGTTAATCCGCGCTTGTGCGTTATACGGTTACGGTAAAAGCGTTGGGATTATTCTATATATTTTTTTTGCACCAAATAAGCGTTTGCCTCGAGTGGCCACGTGTAAAGCACATGCTGAAAACTGGCTACTGCATGCACAGTGCGCGGGCTGTAAACACCATCGACTGTCGTTCTGCGTGGCAAGGAGAGGCATTTGTGTTGAATCACGGTGGCGAGATGTTAACTAACCTCGCCTGGTGCGCAGGAGATCGTGGGTTCGATCCCGACCCTGACACCTGTGTATTTGGAACTTGCATTTTTCTCCCCGTCGTGGCGTGGATTTTTCTCCGGGTTCTCCGGTACGTCCCTCCACGTTTAGCGACATGCGTTCAGAGTATTTGGCTGCTATGAATGTCAACATGAGTATCCACTTCGTTGAAAAAAAAATCGTTTAGTAGTTTAAATCTCATAGTTGCTCCGAAATCTCATAAATTGTCATATTCAGCCAGCTCTAGTCGTCTCGGAAGTGCGCTTGAATATGCTCTGAGCTCTGACGGATGAAAAAGTAAAAGGTGCAGTCCTGCAATTTTCTGCTCGACGTCCCCGGTCTAGAGAGTCCTTCTCTTAGAGCAGTGTTCTTCACTAGTTTTCAGAGGGGGGGGGGGGGCACCATCGCCGATAAGACATCATCAGTGTGAGGGCCGCCACACATTTGAAACCATTGTGGTTTGACAGCAGAACGATGATGGGGGGTGTTTTCACATTTGTGTATTGTCAGGAGCCGCACTAAAAGGCTACCAGGGGGCCTCCATAGGCCCGCGGGACTCTCAATGAAAGAACAATGTCATAATAGGGTGTTTTTTACCGTCGTAGGGTGTTTTTTTACCGTCGCTTCCATGCTGGCCAGATTATGTTTTTGTAAAAGGAAGGAGGACCCACACTCTACTTCAGCACGCGCGACCTGCCGATCGACTTTGTTTTGACCCACTTATGGCTGTTCGGTGGACAGAGCCGGAGGCGTGCGGGGTGGGGGTTTAAGAACCTTTCCCTGTCGTCTCCTCTGGATTGGCGAGTCCGCTCACCACTACACCACCACGGCAACGCGTGCACCTCGAGTACCGTGCAGTAATATTTGTTTAAAGGATATGGAATGAGTATGAAAACTGTATTGTAATGCAAACACATGGATATTAAATGCATCACATTGTAAATATGTGATGAACCCTTTCAATACGATAAGTACATTATTTATTTAAGACCCGACCCGGCCACGTGGCTCAGCAATTCTGCATGGGTGGATAAAGTGAGCATCACTTTCTGGTGGAGTCAACACTGATTGTCCTATGGACAGACTCGCCCCCACCATAGAAATGTGGAATTCACACGACTGGCTTAACGCTTTATAGAGAAGATGAGTACCGCCTCAATCCTCATTTTGAGCGGGAAATCACTTTGACTTTCGATTTGAGACGAGGTGAGAGCCCATTTCCCGGGCCCACTCTCTTCCTCTGAACACCCATTCGTGAGTTAAAAGCGTGTACATTTCTGGGACGCAATCTTACATAACGTAGCTTGGAAATGTAAAGCATCTCACCGCTGGGCGAATATAAAAAAAAAATGTGAATTATTTAACACGTGGTGTAATTTGTGACTCCACTGAAGGGCACACACATTCGGCAAGGTGAGCGAGTTTGCACGCAACTGCAGTACAGAATTGAAACTTAAAACACATTTTTTTCTACACGCAGCCTGCCAAGTTCTGATAGTTGAAATTGTTGGAGAAAGCTCTTAATCAATGTGACTCCTGGCACACAATCACTGGAAAACAGCATCTATTTTGGTTTGGAGAATTGAAAGCCTCGACCAGACAGACTAGAGGCACGTGCGCGCACCTGTGATGCAGGCGTCAGGCAACGCACGTCTCGTGATGGTTTTAGCGATCATCGGGTAAACAAGAATCGGCTTGCGCCAGCCGTAGTCTCTTCATCACCAGGGTTATATCGCCACGTGTGTTCTGGAACACCGCGCCTGCCTGCCACCGGATATCCGAAGCGCGCCGAATGTCTCTCAATTTCGTGGCCTGTGCAAGACCCACCTATTCCGACTTGCATCCCCATAAAATCAAATTTTTAAAATTAAAAGGATCTATTTACTGATTCAGTATTTTGTTAATTTTAAATTTCGCACGGTTGTGATTTACTTTGTTCGGTCGGTGTTAGCCGCTGAGGTCGTCAGGGTTTTTTTTTCATTCCTGTTTCGGTATACCAGTGAGGCTCTTAGGTTACTTCACTATACTTCACCGCGCTAGTCAGTGCGGGTTAGTGAGCGCAGGGAGCACAGACGTGGGAGCATAGAAGCACGGTACGACAAAAGACTATACCGTTCCCGTTCCGTTGTCATATGCACTGATGCCTTTATTGAGGGTGGATTGATGGAGATGTGTTCATCACTCTTGCAGAGTCACATGGTATTGTTCGTAAAGGATATATGTTGAACTTCTTTCACACCGTACGTAGCCAACCGTGCTTATCGGAGGTGCGGGACACGCAACATTTGCAAACGTGTAGGCACGCGGAACATTTGCCAAATATTCATGGCTGCAGCAGTGCAAGTAAAATAAGAATATTTTTGCTATTTAACATATGGAAATGCATCACTTTTTAATTGCCAAAATGTACATATTTCACTGCACTCGGTCGGTGCAAATTGGTGATTGTGGGAATCAATACTGGTTCATATACAGTATATCAGCCACCACTGATTTAGCTGAGAATTGAACTCAAGTCGGTGCGATAAACACTGCACTATTTCCATCGGACTACAAGTATGAAAATAAATCACACCTCGCAGTGCATGTAATGTAAATTTACCCAGATAAGCCTGAGAGAACCCCACACTGACATACAAGGCACTGCCACAAAATGGAATTCCAGATGGAAAGAAAACACCTGAAATGCAGGAGAGAGAAAAAAATATTCATCCAACTCTACGGTTCACCTCAAATTCTTAAGAAATACACTTGCAAATCTGGAAATGTAAATTTTCCCGAATTCAAGGATCACACACATAAAGGTACAACCTCTCATCTGACACATTTTGCCAGTGTTAATACACACGAGAATGTGAAACGCTCTGTTGTGGAGTATCCTGAGCAATACAAATAAAAACACATACAAGGCAAAGGTGAAGCTGCACAATATCGTGCTTGTGCCACTGCTGTCAGAAGGGTCTCCTCAAGTGATGCTCATTTTATCCACCCAATAACTCCCCCATGGCTGGTCAGACGCCTTGGAAGAGGCAAGAGCACACGCACTTAATCCCAACACACGCAACCTCTAAATCGTCTACCTGTGTTGAACACCTTAATGCTTTCGTCATTGTTTAAACTTATGGGTCCAGGGTTGGGAGATCGAACGTATGTAGCATGTACTGTATGTTGAACTTCTTTCGCACCGTACGTAGCCAACCGTGATAATTGAAGGTGCGGAACAGGATAACCTCTGGATTACAAGTCCAGAGTGCTAACCATAACACCACGGCAGCCTCCCATTGCAGCATATATATCATACACTTTCGTGTTTTGGCCCATTGGCCTTCTAGAATTGTTAATGTTATGGTGTCAGCGAGATAATTTATACACTTTGCGTGAAAAAAACACTTCATTTTTCAAAAGACCAACATACCATATATTGATGCTCCTGATCAGCCATCCCTGTGTGTGTATGGGGTGCTGTTTATTTGACAAAATAAGATTAAAATTATTAATGTGACCAGGTAAAATTACACCTCTTTTAAATAATTAATTCCACTGAAGACTACAACACATATTTTTCACCTCCTTAGAGTTTATTGTTGTGAGCAGATGCGTTTAGGGTGCAGTGACAAAGAGATATGAGACAACCATCTTTATTAATTAAATGTCATCATCACATATCTGCTTTATAGCCCAGCCACAGCTGTCAAATTGACTTCTGGATAGACAAAAAAAACAGGACACGGACAATTAAAAACCCCTTTACAATTCATGGACAACGCACTCGCTCTGTAACGCCTTCACACATTTTCACAAATGCAGCCTCTATGGCTCAAAAGAGGTAAAAACGTCTGAACCTGGCATGGGAGAGGACCCTCTTGCGGGTGTCATGAATTTTTTTGCCAGATGAGAGGGCCCAAGCCGGATTGGCTGCTCCCGTCTACACCCACACATCGGCAACATCCAATGGTGCCGCGGCTTGCTTGGCCAGAGGCCAGCAGCATAAATAACATCTGCGTCAACTAGGTTTGTGGCTGGAGCCGCTGTTGCCACTTGCTATTGAAGCGGCACCGTATTCAAGGGAGGGGAGGGGGTGTTGTAACGCCGCAAAACAACAGTGTCGTGACGGCCATTTGCCTTCCAGGAAAAAAAAAATCGCAAGGCGAGAGGGCGAAGAGGCGATCTGTCACAAGCGTCCGCGTGCGTGCGTGCGTGCGCGTGCGTGCGTCCGCGTGCCCGTGTGCGTGAACACATTTCACGCAGGGAAGAGAGAGAGAGAGTTCGGTCGGTCGTCTTGTCACGCTGACGACTGGAAAATGAAAGTTTAAGGGGAGGGGGAGGCCGCTGAGAGAGGACCGTGGCACGGGAGCCGAGGGGGTGGCGTGAGAACGTTCTCCCTCTGGGGAGAGTGGTGGTGGACCCTTTGAGAGAGAGAGAGAGACATCACAACAACATCAACAACATCATCATCGGCGGCGGCGGCTTGGGTTGTCAGTGGCGCGAGAAGAAAAGTTTAGAAAACCCAACAGGTCGGTACGAACGGTTCGGTTGTTATTCTTCAATTTGACGAGTGGCTTTTGTTGTTGTCGCCTGGTCGGTAACCTGCGCACAGAACGGCACCCACACATTTTGGTCGGTCGGTCGGTCGAGACGTTTTGACGAACCGGTAACGTTCCGTCTGCTTCTGCTGGCTCGTTTGAGCAACGTTTTGAATGCAAATCAGCGTTGTTTGTGGCATGGCATACGACCGTGCGTATATATGCACGGTTGTGTGGTGATTGTGTAGGATCTGTGTGTGTGTGTGCACGGTAACCAAATTTACTTATTTCCACCCCCCCCCCCCCATTTAGATACTGTGTTACATAATCTCGCACGCGTGATAACTGGCCGAACAGAGTACTGCACGCGCTTTTTTTTTTAAAACGCTTTTGACACTGGGTCTTCAATGCTATTATAAGTCAACGGGGCTTTAACACTTTCACGCGGGCACAGCAGCCGTGCCTATTTAAAAGTAGATTCGATGGACAGTCAAAAGCCGCCTTCCCCGTCAAGACCATACGACATTCGGTTATTCGGTCTCTCTTCGACATCGGCCTCCCCATAATAATGATCATCATTTACTTAACACAGATCAATTGACCGTCGTCAAATGTCAACGTACACAACACAAATGGTCGTAAAATATTGACGCAAACGTCCCGTTATCTCGCTATAATTAGCGCGTGAAAAGCCAGCGGCAACACCTGCGTTTCTTACGGTGACGGAATTATCTATGATATGGCTTGTTTGCACAAATCTGGCCAACATTATGTATATTAAAATTAAAAAACCCCAACTCCCCGAGAAAACAACATACCGGTGATAATAAACATTGGCATTTGTCCGTGAATTATGGGTAAACTGCAAGGCCATTTCATTGTGAGCACCGTCCTAGATTGTTTCCTGTGTGTACGTGCTAATTGTGTCTGTTTATTTGTGTCCGTGTTGTCAATTTGTGCTGATTGTGTGTATGTTACGTGTATCTCCTTCTGGAGCTGTCTGTCCAGCACCTGGTCCAAAGGTCTGTGCAGACTATCACGGGGGGGGGGGGAATCTGTGTGTTTGTGTGCATCAGTCTTGTCTATGAGTGCGTGTCAGTGTCTCTGTTCATCTATGTATCTGTGTGTGTGTGTGCATGTGTGCATGTGTCTTTGTGTATCTATTTTTCTGTATACAGTGAGGGAAAAAAGTATTTGATCCCCAGCTGATTTTGTAGGTTTGCCCACTGACAAAGAAATTATCAGTCTATAATTTTAATGGTAGGTTTATTTGAACAGTGAGAGACAATAACAACAAAAAACATCCAGAAAAACGCATGTCAAAAATGTTATAAAGTGATTTGCATTTTAATGATGGAAATAAGTATTTGACCCCCTCTCAATCAGAAAGATTTCTGGCTCCCAGGTGTCTTTTATACAGGTAATGAGCTGAGATTAGGAGCAAACTCTTAAAGGGAGTGCTCCTAATCTCAGCTTGTTACCTGTATAAAAGACACCTGTCCACAGAAGCAAGCAATCAATCAGATTCCAAACTCTCCACCATGGCCAAGACCAAAGAACTCTCCAAGGATGTCAGGGACAAGATTGTAGATCTACACAAGGCTGGAATGGGCTACAAAACCATTGCCAAGCAGCTTGGTAAGAAGGTGACAACAGTTGGTGCGATTATTCGCAAATGGAAGAAACACAAAAGAGCTGTCAATCTCCCTCCACCTGGGGCTCCATGCAAGATCTCACCTCGTGGAGTTGCAATGATCATGAGAACGGTGAGGAATCAGCCCAGAACTATACGGGAGGATCTTGTCAATGATCTCAAGGCAGCTGGGACCATAGTCACCACGAAAACAATTGGTAACACACTACGTCGTGAAGGACTAAAATCCTGCAGTGCCCGCAAGGTCCCCCTGCTCAAGAAAGCACATATACATGCCTGTCTGAAGTTTGCCAATGAACATCTGAATGATTCAGAGGACAACTGGGTGAAAGTGTTGTGGTCAGATGAGACCAAAATGGAGCTCTTTGGCATCAACTCAACTCGCCGTGTTTTGAAGGAGGAATGCTGCCTATGACCCAAAGAACACCATCCCCACCGTCAAACATGGAGGTGCAAACATTATGCTTTGGGGGTGTTTTTCTGCTAAGGGGACAGGACAACTTCACCGCATCAAAGGGACGATGGACGGGGCCATGTCAAATCTTGGGTGAGAACCTCCTTGCCTCAGCCAGGGCATTGAAAATGGGTCGTGGATGGGTATTCCAGCACGACAATGACCCAAAACACACGGCCAAGGCAACAAAGGAGTGGCTCAAGAAGAAGCACATCAAGGTCCTAGAGTGGCCTAGCCAGTCTCCAGACCTTAATCCCATAGAAAATCTGTGGAGGGAGCTGAAGGTTCGAGTTGCCAAAGGTCAGCCTCGAAACCTTAATGACTTAGAGAAGATCTGCAAAGAGGAGTGGGACAACATCCCTCCTGAGATGTGTGCTAACCTGGTGGCCAACTACAAGAAACGTCTGACCTCTGTGATTGCCATCAAGGGTTTTGCCACCAAGTACTACGTCATGTTTTTCAGAGGGGTCAAATACTTATTTCCCTCATTAAAATGCAAATCAATTCATAACATTTTTGACATGCGTTTTTTTCTGGATTTTTGTTGTTATTCTGTCTCTCACTGTTCAAATAAACCTACCATTAAAATTATAGACTGATAATTTCTTTGTCAGTGGGCAAACCTACAAAATCAGCTGGGGATCAAATACTTTTTTTCCCTCACTGTATATTTATTTGTCTGTATCTTTATGCCGGTCTCTTTGTATCTGTGTGACTGTCTCTGCCTTTTTCTGTCTTTGTGCTGTCTCTTTTTGTTCATATCTATGTACGTGTTTCATTGTATTTATATTTCTGTGTCTATATCTGTGGCCATGTCCTCCGCTTTTGAGCGTGTTCGTGTACCAGTACGTGTATGTGCGTTTCTGTAACCGTGTGTGTGACTTTGTGTCTGTCTCTCCGTGTTTCTATCTGTGTCTGCGTTAAGTGTGCCTGCGTATCAGTGTCTCTGCACGTCCCTGTGTTTCTCTGTTGTGTGTGGGCCACCTTTCAGCGGGGTCCAAAAATCTAAAACTCTGCCATTTTTTCGCAATGTTCCTCCAGGATTGTGAAATGGGTCGTGATGCCACTTAGGATGAGCGTAATATCACCCCCTTCGCCACTGCTTCTGCGTGACATTGGACAAACGCACATTGTGAATGTGGGCAAACTCGTTCGAAAGCAGTTTTCTCTCTCCCCTCCCCATTAATAAAGTGCTGTAAGGTATCTGTTTATTTTGATGTACTCGTAAATTCAGCATTGCAGGGCAGACTTTGTGGTTCAGTGGAATAGCAATCAACTTAACTTGATTATCGTCCGAGTGTGAATGACAACACTGTCGCAACACTCATTCTGATGTCGTTCACCTTGGTTTGTCTTATACAAGGGCACACTAAAATAAACAAATAAAATAGCTCATTGCTTAACAATTAAGGCTGTAAATTTTGATTTAAAGCTTTCGTGACTGCAGTAATTCATATTCTTAGCTCTTTCGGTAAAGTCACGTTGAAGGGAAACAATATATTTTATTGTTTTATATATATTTTATTATTTTATTGTTTCCCTTCAACGTGACTTTACCGAAAGAGCTAAGAATATGAATTAAGGCTGTATTACAGTGACAGATTAATTGTGCTCTTTTCTTGCATAGTTTAGTGCAAATGTACAGCATAAAAACACTGAAACTATACGTATTAAATACATTTTCATTTTGAGGTTTTGTATAATTGCTACTCAAGGGGCAGCTGAATTGTTAAAATGTTTTTCCAAAGAATACCAATCACACAGTCAAGGATGGTCATCCTCAGATTGAAGACATACATTTACAGATTCCAGTGATACAATGCTCTCTGTAGGATAGGGTGTGCATGCACAACGCAATTTCCACTGCCGTCGTGAATTCCACTGTCGATATTTCAGGCTGGAATTCACTCACGGCTCGCTTCGTCATCAATTCCCATGATTATTCCCGTGATGTGGGCGGAAGCAATGGAGGTGAGGTTTTTACGACATCGCAAGCAAATAAAATATTCGCCTAAATTCAAAAGTGATTTCTTGCCCAAATGACCATTGAGACAGTGAGTGCTCTTCTCCTGTGTACAGTCCTGAGCCAGTAGTGGAAATTCCACAGTCCTATGAATCACCCATCAACCAAGATCTGTACTTGTAACCTTCCGATTGCCAGCCGCCTTGCTGGTCAATGGCTATTTGATCATGAAAACCATTACCCTTACATTTTGATCTGAACTGTGGCATCACAATTCTGTACGTTTCCATTGCCCATGCCAGCTCCATCATTGGCAGAGCCATAAACGGAGAGTGATGGGCCATTTTCCCAGAACAGTGGCTTTGTCTATGCATTTGCTTTGACGTTTGCTTAAAAAGTACCAACACATGGGAAATGTTTGTGATAATATTAACATCTCCAGCCCCCCCCCCCTCCCCCGAGAGGGAATTATCTATCTTTGTTATTGGAAGAGACGTTTTCTCAGAAATAAAATGTGAAGTGTGATTATTAAGTAGATCGTCTGCCCACTGTAATTCCAGTAATGAAGAGCAGGCCACATGGGGTTATGTGCAACGTGCATGAGTGGATTACACTTAAAGCTACGTCCTTCTGAATAGAAAATTGACATTTGCGCATAATAGGATGCTCTGTTTATTACCGCAACAGATTCTGCCTTGTTTTAGTTATCCTGATTTAGCCTTTCATTTTTATTTTAGCAAAAGTGGTTGAATAAGTGCAGATGCAGCATTTGCTGCTTATTAAAATGTTTCAATTAATTATTCTTTCACAACCATTGTCATTTGTCGTGGAAACAACAGGCGATTAGAAAATTAGATTCAGGCATATAGAAAAAAAACATAATACGAGTATTTGTTTATGTATTCATACGCAGACCTTTAAACGTAAAAAATATCCGCAGCCGTGGTGTCAAATTTAATGGCAATTATTAACAGAGGCATGCACGTTATGTCGTTTGATCATTCAGTTTCAATAGACTTCTAAAATACTCGATTCGCACAAGAACATGTTTAGAACGTTCTGTTGCTAATAATGAAATCGTTGAACGAGTGAGGTGAACACTGCATTTAAAATGACTGTATTTGCCATGAGTGGCTTCACAAAATTATTTACATTTTGTTGGGGGGGGGGGTTGACCTTTCATCTGAGGAGTGCACATGTGTAACCACTCTACATTTGTCTGGTTAATTTCTAACTTGTAAAAGATCAAAGTCTTGCTTTAAATACATCTGATTTATATGACATTAAAACCAATGGACAACTTCCCCGATTCAAATTGAGAACGACGGCAGCACACGCGCTCACACATGTAGATGTTGCGCGTGTTGTTTTCAGCTATCGCTCCTCGCATTATCCCTCCCAAACCTTGCTATCAAACAACGCCCGCAACGTTTTTTAAACAATGCCAAATGACATTTACTGAAAAGCAGCCACTGTAGGGAAATTTGGCTTGGGTGCGCAATCGGTTTTAACCGCCAGCACTCTCACAGCACATGCGCTGTCGAGTAACACTATTATTAGTACCACCAGCAGGCACGACTGGCTGCTTGAAATATGTGAAGTCATGATGTACTTGAGTGTCTTGTTTTTTTTGAGGCGGTCAGGAATACACTGTAGCGTGGCAGATCTTCGAGTTACTAGAATGCAGCCTGTGGGGGGGGGAGGAGAGTGGGTTGTCGGGTGGGTGGTTATTTGGCAATCAATTGGTTTTGCGCTCAGTTCTGGGTAAGTGGAGATGGAACACCGGATTTACGACCACACGACTGACGGCGTAAGAAAAACAAATACGCAGACAATGGCTCCTTCTCATATCCGTCTCTCCATATGGAAAAAAAACAACTAAAACAACTAAAGAGTACAGTTTTACCTCGACATACGTTCGCATATTGAAGTTACAGAGGCGTGCCCAGCCTCTGTAACTTACCATGTAATACTGTAAACACATAATAACTTACCATTAATATTCTCAACAAAGACATTTTATGTTGACAATTATTAGAATAAAATGAAAAACTGACGTAAATAAAATAAAGTTAAGAAACATAACTTTATTCTTATTTATACAGCACTGCAGATCGATACATTTTTTGTTCCTTTCACTGTATTTATTTATAATTTTGCTTTATGTACTTTATGTGTAAGAAATTGGTACAAAAAAATCCAACGTTCATTCTACCGAAGCTTTGTTTACCAAATATACGTATATCGAGGTATTATTTTATTTCTTACACAACCCACATCAAGCACGGAGTTCGATTTTTGCAGATTTATGCCACCAATTTATCCCACGCCATATTTTGTATTTATTTATCTGCAATGTCGAGAGGCGAAATGGGATCACCTGATGTATGTATGTTTAACACGTAGGCTTTCGCGACCAATATTATTCGTAATAAACGTTTTTGGGTTAGATCGCGTTATTTATAAATGTGTCGTAACCCTCCACCACCCGACACGGCCAATCGGCAAAAAAGTGTCACGTTGACAAAAGACAAATAGTTCACTACTTTAACCCACCTGTGTGTTGAAGAGTGAATCCACAACATTTCGCCATTCTGGCGAATTGCCCGATGATGCTGGATGCAATTACCAGCGAAACGTCGTACTCAAAGACTCTAAATGTTGTAGATTCACTCTTCAACACACCCGTGGGCTAGAGTAGTGAACTATTTGTCTTTTGTCAACGTGACACTTTTTTGCTGATTCGCCGTGTCGGGTGGTGGAGGGTTACAACACATTTATAAATAACGCGATCTAACCCAAAAACGTGTATTATGAATGATGTATGTATGTGGAACTTCTTTCGCACAGTGCCTAGCCAACCACCGTGCTTATCAGAGGTGCGGGGGAAGGAAGACAAACTCTAAACACAAACAGTTCTAAAGAAATTAGTTTTACATGTAGATTTAAAAGTGCATAAGCTCCAATGGCTACCTAATATCGGTCATTGCCCATAAAAAAATCTGGTGGTTCACCAGCATTATTGATTCAAGCAAGCCTCACTGCTGATGAGACACTCTGTGTCGAAACCAGACCAGAGATTGCGTTTTACGTAAATGCTGCAGGAATTATTCACTCCCAGAAGGCCGTGCGACTGATGTGTGTTGTGTCAGAAATACTTTTATATTTTTGTTTATGTGGAAAGATGAATACGTGAAGGAGACATTTATCCGCTTATCCTCTCCACAACGTCACCGATGATTTATTTTCAGTTATATACTATCCTAATTATATATACTATATATAATGTATAGTTATATAACATCAGTACTTAATTGTAATATATAGTATAATTATATACTATTCTAATTATATATAATTTTCAGTTATATACTATACTTTAGTATATTCAATGTGCTGGAAAGATGACACTAATCTCAGAGATAATTCAGAGATGGCTATAGATGGTACGGGAGAACAATAGACATGAATACATATACAGCGCTGTATATAAATGAGATGGTTCAGGAGAGCTGTAGCCCTGGACCAAATCGCCCGCAATGTGCCCACAGATCTCAGAAGCTAAGCGGGTTCAAGCCTGGATAGCGCTCGGATGGGTAACCACCATGCGCGAAGGACAGGCGTTATTGGCAGTCGAGGGCAGTGCAGCAAATTGCCATTTTGTTCTGTACTTCGTTTCACTAACCTGCACCGCCCAGCGTGGTGAAGCATGGTCAAACATCCTCTCAAGGTGGTGTGGAGAAGTCCTCATCCAACCGGCGGATTAACAAACGTGCTGTGCATGTACCTAGCCTAGTGTGCAGTCGATTAAGCAGGCTCACAATTATGGTTGTCACCTTCCCAAAGTACAAAAAACGGGGCATATCTTGGATAGAAGAAGGGAGCACTTCATGTACTCCAAATGCATATTCTTGAGTGGGGTATACCACACTATTATTATACTATTATTATGCAACCGACTTTTAATATCCAAGGAAAGTCTTACAGATTTCCCAAGATTGCCTATCTCAACATGAGGACAATCCTGGGAAACCAGGATGGGTGGCAATCCCACTGCGTCGTCAAGAGTGCGCATGACACCAGATCCTCTTGAACTGTTGTAGCCCCAGCTCTCGATGGACCCGCCGCACCACACTGTTTAATATTTTCCTGACTGTTTTTCACAACAAGCCCCAGGGCTCGGGTGAAACCCTAGCCAGTGCCACCCATTAGGGCCCAATAACCCAACAGAGAGAGAGCGAGCTGTTGCCAGCGGGGGGTCAGGAGTGCGTTGGGTTATATCAGACCCAAAATGCTGGAGGTCCAAAATGTGGTCTTGGCTTAGAGCCCAGGATGACCCTAATCTGGGCCTGAGATTCAGCCTGCACAACACGAACAACTTGTTACACAATGCAGTTATCCAAAGACGGGGCGATTGCATCACTGTTGGGCTGTGGGAGATGGCTTTAAAAAAAGTATTCAAGGAACTCCAGCAGATTACAATTGATTTCTTTTCATGCCAGAAGAATGCCAAAGCATAGCATTTTTAGCACTCCGTAAGCGGTAGCACTCCCAACACTTTGTGAATTAAATAGACATGGCACGTGTTACGCAATAGCAAGCAACGACTAAAGATGCTCCCCCCCACCCCTGCTCTGTGTAGCCTACACAGACTGTTGGGGCAAGTGCTGCAAGTGAACCACCAATTAAGGGTGGCACAGGCGCACGCTCGGTCACCTTTCGAGTTTCTCCGGTGTTGATGTTCCCACCGCATGCACCTGCGGCATGTTCGGAACGTGGTCCCGATGATCACTCCGGTGCTGGATTTTTGTAGCGCACGCACACACACATACACACGAATTTATGTAGGCGCTTGCGGTTGTTAAAAATCGCTCTTTTATTTTGCATTACCTGTTAGACCAGGGGTCGGCAACCTGCGGCTCCTTAAGGACTGCTTCATGACGTTATTTATTAAGGACCACTGTCTCGTATTCACCACAGTGCATTGCGGCTCTTGAAATATTGAGGGTTTTTTTTACAATTGTTTTTGCTATTTTGGTTGCTGACCGCAGCGAAACGGTTACCAGTTTTTGCCGCACATAGGAATGTTGGGGAATGAACGTAGCAACGTAGCACGTTTACCTCCTCAGCTGAGAGATGGAGAGCTGTCACAGTCTAATGGTAAGCACCCTGGCCTCTGTCCACCCGACAGTGTAGACGGAGATCATGCAGTCGATCGTGGCGGGGTTAAGTGCGGGGCTACTCCCACCTCTGCCAAGACACGTCTGTTCAGCTTGGAAGAGTAGACCAAATACCCCCCTTCCCCACAGCTAGCTACATTGGAGGCACAGCACCACCAGCAGTGTTCTAGCGATTGCAGGACTGCTCTACTTTACCTTTTAACGGAGATAAAGATTGTGAATGAATTGGACTTATCCCACCATGGCGCATGCCAATCAAGTGCGTTCATTACTAACTTTCCAACGGAAATGGTTACCGATTCTCGAAACCTTACCGGTTTACCGGTTCTCCTTTAACAACCCTCGTCAGCACAAACAAAGGCAAAGATCCCCCGTATAGTCTTGACAGACTTGGGGCAAGTGGTGCTAGCAAGCGTATTAAGGCCCGTACCGTACACGAGGGGGTGGTGGTCAACACCACGCCCGGCCACCTTTGTCTCCCTGGCGGTGATGTTTTCACACCACACCAGGTACTTATTTGAGGCTGAGTCGACCTAGGGAAGGCCCAGGACCAGTTCGGATAATCGTCACTGGTGTTGGCTCTGAGTGGGAATCGAACCCAGGTTGCTGGGTTTGTAGTGCAGCACGCTAATCGCTACACTACCGACACACACACCGACAATTGGCACGCCTTGGTGCTTGCTGCAGCCCAAAGCTGCGCAATCTCTGGTTTGCTAATACGAAAGTGGCCCACTGTACCATACCCACATGCATTCCATCCTCCATGGATTCCCGGTTAACATAATCCTCATCAAGACGGATTCGAACAGTTTAAGTAAAGTACATGGCAGTGTTTATAGCAGGGGCCTCATAACGAGGTGGCGCTGGCTTTTGAGAATGTTGCGTGGTTATTTTTGTCTCAATACTAAATTGCCCTGCTTGTTGCAGGTCAAGATAATCAGTGGGATTCGTGATAGTTAATTCAATATTAGCTACGATAGACCATAACCTATAAACATCACCCCTTTACAGCCATATTCCCTAAAAACTAAATTTAAACTCTTAACTCGTAAATCATGTACCCTAACCTTAAACCAACAATCTAAATCCCGAAACCACAACCCTAACTCCTTTATCCCAAAGATCTGACACCTTAACCCAAAACGAAAACTAAAGATGTGACCTCCCTTATTGCATCAACTGAAACCAGAAGAACAAGAGCTGCGTGTGATTGGACAAAAAAAAAATCTGTTCTTAATGTTCATGCAGTACAGTATATATATGAAACAAAAAAAATACGCCAAGACGGTAGCGTGCCACAGAGTTTATTTCTGCAAAGTAGAAATGTTTTATCTTTTTTTAATATCGTTGTACGCAGAGCGAAATGAGAGAGAGAGCGAAATAAAGGTACAAAAAAAAGTAGGAAAAAATATATACAAAAACACAACGTAAAATTGGGGGGTGGGGGAGGGTGGTTATGGGGGGGGGGGGTTGGGGGGGGGTTGGCAAGATGTCTGAGACCGAGGGTAAAGAGCACAAACGCTGTACTTGGTGTTCTTTGTGCATCAAAGGCCCCCCCCCCCCCGAGGGGCTTGAACGCGTCGCGTCGGCGCGCCGTCTAAACAACACCGATCAGGCCCTAGGCACAATGGCGGCGGCACGTTGTGGCCAAAGTTAACAGGGTCCAATTTCAAAGGAGCACCGGCGTTCTTCGTGATGCCCGTGTCGTGGCGCCGCGTTCGCTGGCACTGGGGCCTGCAGTGGTCGGCTGTACACGCGCGCGTTTCGTTGTTGTTGTTGTGGGTGAGTCCTCAGTGCGGTGTGTAAGACGTCGACACTGGGGGAATCCATGGGCGGCCGAACGTGGCGCTAACCACGCTGCTCACTCGTGTACTGTGTCGGCCTTCATAGCTGCTGCTCGCTAACAGGACTTGCCCCAAATGTCTGTTAAGGCTACACGGGGGATCTTTGTCTTTGTGTGTGCTGAGGCCACGGGCTACCGCTTGTGGGGACCGGTAGGGTAGTCGTTAGCGCGCTGTGCTACGAACCTGGCGAGCCGAGTTCTATTCCCGCTCACGGCCAACAGCAGTGACGATTATCTTAACTGGTTCTGGTCGACTGGTGCAGTGTGTAAACATCGCCCACTCGGGAGACAAAGGCGGCCAGGTGTGGTAGTGGGCCCATCCACCCCCTTGTGTGCCGTGCTGGCCTTCATAGGTGCTCGCAAACAGCACTTGCCCTAACAGTCTGTTGAGGCTATACGGGGTATCTTTGTATTTGTGTGTTGAGGGATAAGAGGACGAGAGATGACATGGGCTGATGTGGTGCGGGAAGATATGGGACTGATTAGACTTGTCCGATGACTGGTACCAGCGGTGTCAACAGCGACCTCTGTGTGGGAGGCTCGTCAAGGATGCTACTGGGCAGTGCCAGGCTAGGTTCACTTTGAGGCGACAGGGAAGTTGGAGGCAGTTGCCATCCAACAACAAGAGGTCGGAGGAGTGAAGTTCACACCGGCCGGACAAAAACGCAGCAAGCCGGTACAGCGCGCGTTTATTTAGTTGCCATTCCCCTGCACCTGTGATTAGCATGGTTGGCTACGTACGGTGCCAAATAAGTTCAACATACATACACACACACAGTTACGTACATGGAACCAAAGCGCACGTAGCCCGGCGCACGCGCCCCGCGATGACGTTGCTGCCGCTCGGCGGGCCGGGGACGGCGGTTGTCGGTGCGCGCCGTTGACACGTGGCTCTTGCCGTCGCACAGGGCCATGTCGGAGCTGCCCTGCACGTCGGTGCAGAACACGGTGGTGAGCACGTCGGCCTTCCTCACCGAGGAGGAGGAGGAGGATGACAACGCGCCGCGCATCTGCGGGGTGTGCGGCGACCGGGCCACGGGCTACCATTTCAACGCCATGACCTGCGAGGGATGCAAGGGCTTCTTTCGGTAGTCCTCACCCCGCGACGACCCAATTCTGCCACTCACCGCAGACCTCTCGGCAACCCCCCCCACCTCCCCCCCTCCGTGTGCTCTTGGCTGAATGTTCACACATGGCCACCCCCTTTTTCTGTTTGACCCTTTCACTTTTTGGTGTCTTTTACGTGTTTGTTGTTGTTGCTGCTGCTGCTGCTGTTGTTGTTGTTGTTGAGGGGAGTAGGGCTGTTTGGTGGTATTATGGTGGATAGAGTACTGATAGTGTTTCCGTGACCAAGTCGCCCCGAATGTTTGCCTGGGGTTGAGCCGGGTGACCCGCTGCGCCTTAAAGCACAATGCGTGTTACAATAATGGGCATTGGCGGCAACGCAGCAGAATCCGTTGTTGTTTTCTACTACCCGACCTTTAACCTGCGCCGGCCAGCACGGTAAAAGTATTATAATAAAAAAATATCCCAAGGTGTGGGGAGGCCCTCGATCCTGCGGGGCATTGACAAGCGCACTTTTCGTGTACACGCACGCGTGCTCCAAATGCGCGTTCTGAGAGGTTTGTTTTGTTACGGTGCAATATGTACAGTGAGGGAAAAAAGTATTTGATCCCCTGCTGATTTAGTACGTTTTCCCACTGACAAAGAAATGATTAGTCTATAATTTTAATGGTAGGTTTATTTGAACAGTGAGAGACAGAATAACAACAACAAAATCCAGAAAAACGCATGTCAAAAATGTTATAAATTGATTTGCATTTTAAGGAGGGAAATAAGTATTTGACTCCTCTGCAAAACATGACTTAGTACTTGGTGGCAAAACCCTTGTTGGCAATCACAGAGGTCAGACGTTTCTTGTAGTTGGCCACCAGGTTTGCACACATCTCAGAAGGGATTTTGTCCCACTCCTCTTTGCAGATCTTCTCCAAGTCATTAAGGTTTCGAGGCTGACGTTTGGCAACTCGAACCTTCAGCTCCTTCCACAGATTTTCTATTGGATTAAGGTCTGGAGACTGGCTAGGCCACTCCAGGACCTTAATGTGCTTCTTCTTGAGCCACTCCTTTGTTGCCTTGGCCGTGTGTTTTGGGTCACCTCCATGTTTGACGGTGGGGATGGTGTTCTTGGGGTCATAGGCAGCATTCCTCCTCCTTCAAACACGACGAGTTGAGTTGATGCCAAAGAGCTCCATTTTGGTCTCATCTGATCACAACACTTTCACCCAGTTGTCCTCTGAATCATTCAGATGTTCTTTGGCAAACTTCAGACGGGCATGTATATGTGCTTTCTTGAGCAGGGGAACCTTGCGGGCGCTGCAGGATTTTAGTCCTTCACGGCGTAGTGTGTTACCAATTGTTTTATTGGTGACTATGGTCCCAGCTGCCTTGAGATCATTGACAAGATCCTCCCGTGTAGTTCTGGGCTGATTCCTCACCGTTCTCATGATCATTGCAACTTCACGAGGTGAGATCTTGCATGGAGCCCCAGGCCGAGGGAGATTGACAGATCTTTTGTGTTTCTTCCATTTGCGAATAATCGCACCAACTGTTGTCACCTTCTCACCAAGCTGCTTGGCAATGGTTTCATAGCCCATTCCAGCCTTGTGTAGATCTACAATCTTGTCCCTGACATCCTTGGAGAGTTCTTTGGTCTTGGCCATGGTGGAGAGTTTGGAATCTGATTGATTGATTGCTTTTGTGGACAGGTGTCTTTTATACAGGTAACAAACTGAGAATAGGAGCACTCCCTTTAAGAGTGTGCTTCTAATCTCAGCTCGTTACCTGTATAAAAGACACATGGGAGCCAGAAATCTTTCTGATTGAGAGGGGGTCAAATACTTATTTCCCTCATTAAAATGCAAATTAATTTATAACATTTTTGACATGTGTTTTTCTGGATTTTGTTGTTGTTATTCTGTCTCTCACTGTTCAAACAAACCTACCATTAAAATTATAGACTGATAATTTCTTTGTCAGTGGGCAAACGTACAAAATCAGCAGGGGGTCAAATACTCTTTTCCCTCACTGTACGTTGAACCTCCTTGGGTACCGTACGTAGCCAACCGTGCTAATCGGAGGTAATGCAGGTTGTCGTTGGTCGTGTGACCGCTGCTGTTTGGGATTCCGAGAAAGGCAATTGAAAATCTGCTTTTGGGCATTTGTTTGCTAGAGGCTGTGTCACGGCACTTTTTTGCCTTTCTCACTGTGGCCGCGCGTGTAGTGAACCCTGTGCATCGCCGTTCACGTCCTTGGGCAGCTTATCTCAGCTGTTGATATGAACGCTTTTGCCACAAATAGCGTAAACTTCATCAAAACAAATACAGGCGCACGGTAAAAACAAGCAACAAAGAATTGCTGTGATATTATTTCAATGCACTTGTTTATCCAGGAAGTCTGAGTCTTATGACTGCTTCAGGAGGGTCTTGTCAAATTTCTGCAGAATGGTGTGATGTTACTGTGTATAATCCCAATTGAGTGATTAGCATTTTTGTTGTTGCATTTAAACGTTTGTGAATACCAGTTCAACTGTTTTTTTTATCTATGAGAGGAATCCAGAGATCCTGGCAGAAACCCATACAGAAGAGGGGGAGAACATACAAACTCAAACTCCGTACAAAAGGCACCCAAGTCGGGAATTAAATCCGAGGGCCCTTCTTACTGAGAGGCAGAAATGATACCACTGCGCAACCCTGCCGCTCTAGAATCAGACCAAGTCAAAACTGACACGTGTGGTGGCTATAATCTGCAATCAGAAAACATGAGCCGCTTCTGAAATCATGCACAAATGTACGATGGTGCAGTGTTATTTTTCCCAGCCGATGACATGCACATTCCCTCCTTTAATCTCTGATCGTTGTAATCGGACAAATCAAACGTGATGTACACCTGGCAGTGGAGATTATAGACTGCAATCGGAGAACAGTGGCTACTTGTTAAGCTATGCACAAACGTACGCCGGTGGAGTTTACAGACGCAAATAGGTAAACGGATTTGGCACACAGCCCTTCATTACTTAAGCATCTTCAAGCAACATAAACTTCCGGGCCTTTGGTAGGGTTTCGGTTTATCTGACACTTTTCACTTATGTTGTTGCCAATTTGTTTTTGCCAGGCCTTCTGACCCTCCGTGCATATTGTGTACAGGCCTGGCTCCAGCTCCTCTCAGATGGTGTGGGGTGGGGGGTGGGCGTGGACAGTATTCCTGTTGTGTGGGGGGCAACCACAAGGAAACTGAACTCTGGTGCTGCAAAGGGACATTTGGTGGGGCAGAGCCCACCCCAGCACCCCCTACGCTCGTTGGATGACTCAAGCCTTAGCTGCCAGTAACTGCGTATTGGGACACGGACGGTCTGACTCCCCTCGTGATTATAGTGACCGCATTGACAAGACGTGGAGATCCAACTCTTGAATCAAATGGTGTTTTTCTTTCACCTAGTCATTAAGAGATTGTTGATTTCCCTAATGATTTTATGAGATTTATTTGAGTAATGGATCACTCTGAATGACTATCAATTTGAATACTCAATCGGATAATAGTTGCGGGGAGGGGTGGTGGTGCGGGGGAGGAAAATGTCACCTCTGTTGCCACGTGTGCCATTGCTGGAGCAGAGCTGTGGCTTAGTGGGGTGCCACGGTGGCAAGATGTTAATTACCTCGCCCGCTATACAGGAGGTCTTGGGTTCGATCTCGACCCTGACGCCTGCATATTTGGAGTGTGTATGTTCTCCCCGGGGTCGCGTGAATTTTTCCCCAGGTCCTCCGGTTGTTATATGCACGTTTAGAAACATAAGTTTAGAGTTTTTGGCTGCTATCAACTTCCACATGATAAGCCACTTCGTTAAGCTGTCATTTGTGGCCAAGTTGCTTCTGAAAAAGAGCTATATAGCTCAGTGGGTCTTAGCTGTTAAAAAATTATGCATGGGTGTGGTCTAGTGATGTCATTGGCATAATTGGTGTTACGCTGGCAGTGGCTTGGAGAGGTTTTCCGTCTTTCGGAAGGCTGGATGTGGTGGCAGCTGCCATTTTTTTAAAGGGGCCCGACCACAACAAAATATGGAGTTCATCACAATGTACCTAAATCTCTGCTGAGATGGCCCATGTGTACAGGATTGTTATACCATATATATTGTTACAATCCTTTAATTTCGGCAGACAACTATTGAATTGGAAGCAAACGTGGAAAGGTTGTGCG
This sequence comes from Petromyzon marinus, assembly GCF_048934315.1. NCBI lineage: Eukaryota > Metazoa > Chordata > Hyperoartia > Petromyzontiformes > Petromyzontidae > Petromyzon > Petromyzon marinus. The sequence continues at coordinate 6,023,170 of NC_133676.1, read as the reverse complement.
TCTTGGATTTCGTTCTCAAAAAGCTTTCATAGCCGCTTGTACGCTCGTGCGCGTGTCTGCGCATTATGAGTTTGCATAGGCTTGCCCAAAACTATTTCTGTGTTTGAGGGACTGACTTTGCCTTGGCGTAACAAGAAACTGGCAAAATGCTACACTCTACGTTGGTGACTGTAATTCGGGGTTTAGTTTAGTATGTTCCAGGTCATGTTCGGTGACACAGAGCAACTTGATATCTCGCTCACTTAAACTAGTAAACTTTTTTTTATTATACGAGGTAAGGCCGACTGAGCTATATAGCTCTTTTTCAGAAGCGACTTGGTCACAAATAATCGCTCAATGAAGTGGCTTATCATGTGGAAATGCACAGCAGCCAAATTCTCTAAACGCATTTTTCTAAATGTGGAGCGAAAAACCGGAGGACCCGGAGAAAAATCCACGCAACCACCGGGGGAACAAGCAAACTCCAAATGTACAGGCGCCAGGGTCTGGATCGAACTCACGACCTCCTGTATACCAGGTGAGGTAGTTAACGTCTCACCACCGCGGCACCCCCACCTACGCATCTCAAGCCTTTGCTGCCTGGAAGATGATGGAAGCACTCCTAAAAACAGTCTTCATCAGCCTTCAAAGGCACTGCATGTGCCGACAATTGATACATGCAAAATTATGAATGTAATAATTTACAGCCCTTTGTCAGTCCACGACTGGATGAAGGCCTCACGTTGTCTGTTTTTGACCACACGTACTTGGTTGTCGAAGGGGGGGGGGGGGTGGGCGGCCCTGGACCGATTCAGATATCGCTTGCCGCTCTTTTTAGCCGTGGCCAGGAATCAACAAATTTGCATTGCTAGTTTCATAGGGCGGTGCACGAACGAAGCGGTAATCGCAAAACATGGTCGATGCATCTGTGTGTAATGCAAAGCGATCATGAGCGTCGTTGTGGAGAATATAAGTCGCACAATAAATAAGCGCACATTGCATCGCATTCCTATAGCTCTCTGTCCACGTAAAAAAAATAACAACATTTCACACATCCCGTCATCCAGAAGACTTGGAGCTGCATCATTTCAGCAGCTTTGGTTCAATATTAGCAAAAACTTAGGACCAGTCTTGACAGACATTGTCTTATCAGCAGATGTCAGGCTCGCGTGAATCAACGCTGGTGAACTGGCAGATGTTCTCGTCAAAGACACTCTTTGTCTCTAGACATGGGCCCGAGTTCGATGTTTGGGTCTGTGTGTGTGTGTGTGCGCGCGAGCTCTATATTTGCCTGGTGTACCAACGACCACTGGTCTTCGAAAGTGTACTATGCCCTGCAATTTTACGACCCAGCTTTAATGAATAACAAAGCAAATGTCCCTCAATTCCGAGAAGGATCCGGACATAAAAATGATTGGTGGGGGGGGGATCAAAGTTTGAAGGACATTCAAACACCTAAGATTGTAAAGTACTGGAAAGAGTGGACGTGGTCTCCTGTAATAATAGCTCCGGGGGGGGGGGGGGTGGGGGTTAACAGCGCCCTTTAGTCAGTCCATAGTCCACCTGATTGTGGTAGGTGAGGCAGGAGTTACAAAAGGTCATCATTCTTGTGAGCCGGGCAGAAGGTTTCAATAACAGCAGTAAAGGAAAAGAGGGATGTCAGATGAAGCAAAGGCCAGATAAGACCAGGTGGGAGTTAACTGTGACGAAAAAACATGCCCTTTTTAAAGAAGATAATGTGTGCAAGTACCCATATACAAAGTGCACTGATAAAACAACAGTAACAACTGTAAACAAACGGCAGCGTTTGTGTGGTACCCGACAATACTTAATTGATTCTTATGGCGCTACCCCAGGGTAGCAAATAATAGAAAATGGGCCGAGGCAATTAAATACTTTATTTCTGGGACACTATTTTTTGTCCAGGGGTGTTACTTCACTCCGCGACTGGGGTACCAATCAATCCGAAATCAGTGCTACTACACGATGTCGAAACGCAGCGAGGACGATTGTGCTGAAACCCTCAACGCCCGAAGGCACCGTAGTGGTGCATCATGTAACAGCTCGTCGACATGAGTCGATTGCCGCATCGCCGACCATCAACAGACTAACAAGGACTGCATCACGGACATTGTGCGAGAACCGGGGTACCGCGGTACCCCGGGGTACCGTCATAAGGTTCAATTAACGAATGTCCCAACATCCGGAGCAAAAACAAACGTTAAAAAAACGACAGGCTCTCCTAAAGTGGTAACGCAATTAAATCAAAATAAGATTGGCGTTGTAAGTAAATTGGCATTTTACAGTGCTGTCAGCGAACGGAAAAGAGTGAAGCTTTATTTTTTTAAAATTCCGTCATTAAGATTGCCGTATCGCAGAAAACATATACGCTTTAACAGGGCGACACTTTTGAACATTTGTCCTCATAGTTATTATCTGTTGGTGGTGAATCAGTCAACATTTATTTTGTTTCGATTTAAAGCTTTCGTGACTGCAAGGATTAATCTTCTTTGGTTCTTTCGGTAAAGTCACGTAGAATGAGAATAAAATAATAAATTGATTAAATAACACAATAAAATTCTCACGACGTTTCGGCCACAACACAAGCGGCCTTCATCAGGTGAAGGGACGAGACTGTCTGGAGGACAGTGTTAACAATTGCTAACGTCCGGTTGGCGAGTGACGATCTAAACCAGTCCCGCCAACCCCCTCCACTTCTTCAGAAACCTGTGCCGCTCCATAAAATCTCTACATTTCTTGGGCAGGCTTTCATCCGTTGTCAAATTGAGAACGGCTGGAGTCAATACAAATGCATGCCTGCGCAGTCGCAGTTATTTTTACTTGCATGCTTTTTTTTTCTCTCGAGTTACATTGTAGCTCTTCAACCCTTATGTAAGCATACATCACGGCGGTATGAAATGTGTTGTGTACAACCGTACAGGGTGGATGCTGAAATCCTATTCAATTCAAAACAATGGAAGAACTAACGATTTGGACATAAAGTAATGGGATTTTGTAATTGCGTTAGAAGTGACATTAAGGTGTTTGGCCGAGCAATTTGTGTGACAGTATGGGAGAGGCGCGGGCTGCCCATGGGGCTCATTGTAATCTCGCGTCGCGTGGCGTCATGCAGGGAGCTTTGATGTTAAATTAAAACGCGGTGCAGACTGAAAATCATCCGAGTAGACATTTATGTACGTATGTATGTTGAACTTATTTCGCAACGTGCGTAACCAACTTGATAATCGGAGGTGCGGATAGAGCAGATAGAGTTGCATTGGAAGTAACTGTAAATATCAATCGCTGGATGAACACCACCCCCAAGCTACTGTGTCGGTCATGGCGGATGTTTGAGCATATTTCACTACGATGTGAAGAGGGCAGTGGCAGTGCAGGACCAGTTCAGATATCGCCCACCACTAAACGCTCGCCATGGCTGGGAATCGAACTGAGATCGCCAGGTTCTTAGTGCACCGCAGTGTAGCACAGTAGCAGCCTCGATGCAAAAGCACAGTTCTGGTATAAGCATGGTGGCGAAATGTTAATTACCTAGCCTGGTACACTGGAGGTTCGTGGGTTCGATCCAGACCCTGATGCCTGTTTGTTTGGAGTTTGCGTGTTCTTTCCGTGGTCGCTTGGATTTTTCTCTGGGTCCTCTGGTTTCTTCCTGCACATTTAGAAATATGCGTTTTTGACTGCTATACATTTGTATTTGGCTGCTTTACATTTCCATGATAAGTGACTTCATTGGGATACCATTTGTGGCCAGGTTGCTTCTCAATAAGAGCTATATAGCTCAGTGGGCCTTACCTGGTAAATGAAACATAATCTGTACTTTTTTATAGTTTTGCATGGTTTATAAACAAATGTTTATGTTACTGTACTCTGGTGAGGGTGAGGGGGGAAACGGTAAAGGGCAACTTCTGACGTTCTATTTGAGCCACAGCTGGTATTACTCGCAAAGGGGTGTGCTTATATCCAGCTTCTACCGAATTATGGTATATGTATTCAATGTGAATGTCGTGACTGATAATGCTTTCTAGCAGAGAGAGATCACTTTGCCTTCAGCAGTGGGCCTGATGTTTCTCAAGATGGCAGAGTGCCCTGCCGATCTCATAGGCGAGGCTGGTTCACGATGTGCTTCTACTCTGGTGACTTTCCGTAACTTGTTTTGCATGTCCCCACTTCAAGGTTGTTGCTGCAAAATGTGTGTGTTGTTCAGATTGCCGTTATTTAAAATGTCGGTTCGTACTGTAGGACTTCTGTGTATTTGAGGACCTTAACAGATGAGATGCTCAGAAGTGGGGTGGTGGCAGGGTCACTGGGCTTACAATAGGGACGGTCACACGCGTTAATGTTAAATAAAGTAATGGGAGTGTCCGGTGAAACGTGAAGCGAAAAGAGAGGGCCTTTGTGACCTTATTAAATGAGTTGGATATTCCATGGATGACTTTATAATGACACTGCAGGTCACCAACACTTAAAATTTGTCTGCTGCTTTTCTCACTCTGGTACACTTTGGAATTCAATCCAGTCGTCTTTTTTCTCCCAAGATGTTATTAACGCTGCTGAATTGGAGAACGCATATTGCCCCTTATGTCTTATATGGTCGTGAGATGCTCACTACCTTGCCTGGTGTACAGGAGGTCGCGGGTTCGATCCTGACCCTGACGCCTGCTGTAGTATATTTGGTGTTTGCATGTTCCCCCCTCACCCCCCTGTAGTCGTGTGGATTTTGCTCGGGGTCCTCCGGTTTTTCCCTCCACACTGAGAAACATGGGTTTAAACTATTGTGGCTGCTATAAATGTCCACATAATAAGCCACTTCTTTGGGCTATCATTTGTGATAGCCAGTTTCGCCTCTGAAAAAGAGGTATATAGCTCAGTAGGCCTTATCTGGTCAAATATGTTTTTTTAGTTTAGGATGCCTTCAGCAGTGGGCCTGATGTTTCGAGTGGCGAATTGAGCTGCTCGTGGTCGAAAGGTTCCGAGTTAAAATCCTGGATTGGGGTTGACTCGGCCCCATCATCCCTCCGGAGTCGATAAAATTAGTACCACAATTGTGTGGCAGTCAACCATTGTTGGCTTATGGAGAGTTTGCCTCCCACCCCCACCCCCACCATAGGAATGTAGAATTTACACACCTCGCTCAGGGCTGTAAACAGGAGATGGATGTGGAACACCGACACAAAATTCTCATGAGCAAGAAATCACTTGGACTTGTTTTTGTATAAAGCACTGTTTGTCGCTGCCGGCTTGTCGTTTTGGGCTTTTTGTGTGCGCTGTATGTTCAGCAACGGTGATTTTAAAAATGAAATGGTGAGCGCTCGCTCGTTGCTGGCGCTCGGAACTGTCGTCGTTTATGCGGTGCTCAGCGTGGTAGTGGAGGGCTTATGTAATGCAACGGTTAAACTTTGTTGAATGCGGCAGAATCTCGGTGTAGATGTCAACTTGACCAACTACAAATAAAAATGTCCTGCTATCCATATACCCTGTGGCGGCGGCGGCGCACACATCTTGAAGAACACAGCAGTGCCTTTGTTGTTCACCTTGTTCATGGAGTACACTTATATTAATAATGATTTGTTTGAATCTTGACTTAAAGCTTTTGTGACTGCAGGAATTAATATTCTTGGGTCTTTCGGTAAAGTCACGTAGATAGGTTCAAAGAAAATAACAAAAAACTACGACGTTTCGATCGCAACACATGCGACCTGTCGTCTTTTCCTGAAGACGACCGCTTGTGTTTTTTGTTATTTTCTTTGAACGTATATCTACGTGACTTTACCGAATGACCCAAGAATATGGATTTGTTGGAACTAGAATAATTTTGAATTCAATTATATACAGCATCTCGGTCTGGTTTCCTGAGCTACGGAATCTACATTACGTTTTTCAGATCAGATAATCAGATTAGTAGTGGGAAGCGGGGTTGTAGCGTTTGCAAAGGCAATAACGGGAACTTATCCTCATTTATAACAAAATGTCTTAACTCTGGAGTGACTGAGAGCCGGAATGGTTCTCAAGCTACGATTTGACACGATGTATCAGCCTTCCAGCATGACGGACTTTTACGAGAATGTTTAAGCGACAGACCATGAGATAGAAATTAGGACACTGGCTGTGTTACACAACTGAATTTGGCCAGGGTTTAATATGAAAAATCTATTTTGTTTGGAGTGGTTATGTGGAAATCCACATTTGTCAATATTCATTAATGCTTCTGCATCAATTGGCGGCAGTGGCAGACATTTTTTATAGTGGCGAAAAACTCGGCCACACTTGGAATGGAAGGGGTTAATATTTCCCTGCCATTGCCTTGGGCCTTTAAGTGGAGTTTTGATTTCATACGCGTTCTACATGTTATGCAAGAATGGCACACCATGCCATCAGCAAGGCACGTTCTGGGAATTAACAATTTTCTCATGCAATATTTTTGAAGAGACTGGCACCATATTTCTGAAGGCCATAGGGTGCAGCCTTTTGGGACAATCTACTGGGAAGACCTCAATTAAATTACCAGGTGCCACCATGTCAGCTTAACTGATCAACCACATAACAGCTCATAATAAAGGTTTTTGGGTTAGATTGCGTTATTATAAATGTGTCGCAACCCTCCTCCACCACCCAACACGGCCAATCAGTAAAAAATGTGTCACGTTTACAAAACGCCAATTAGTTACTTCTTCACCCCACCGGTGTGTTTGAAGAGTGAATCCACAACATTTACAATTTGAGTACGACGTTTCGGTGGTAATTACATCCAGCATCTTCAGGCGATTTACCAGAATGGTGAAGCCATCCACCTGCTTCCGGTCTTAAATAGTGCAGGATGACGTCGTACTCAAATATTAAATGTTTTGGATTCACTCTTCAAACACACCAGTGGGCTGAAGAAATAACTAATTGGCGTTTTGTTAACGTGACACATTTTTTACTGATTGGCCGTATGGGGTGGTGGAGGCTTGCAACACATTTATAATAACGTGATCTAACCCAAAAACCTTTATTATGAATAATACTGGTCGCGAAAGCCTACGTGTTAAACTCGAATACCAGCTGCCGCGTTAATTGCTTTGCATTCCGAGTTATTAAGCAAGGATGACTTTTTTTTTCCCAGGGCAAGCAAATAATTCGTTTTAGGATCTTGTGAAAGTGTTGATGTAATCTACAAGACTATCGTTTAAGTAAAATAAAAAAAATTATCAGCATTTCTTCTACGTGGTCAAAATAGAAAGTTAACCATCTGGCACTTTAATGAACTGAACATTCGTGTCTATCACAGCACTTATCCCACCGTATCATTACATTTCATTGTTGGGCCTGCATTCACAAATATTGCTGTCTTCGGGTGGAAGTGTCGATAACTGACGACCACTGTGCCCCGAGCCTCTTCTTGTGTGAAGCCACAGACAGTGTGGATGATCGCTCTCTGTGTGTAGCTTCACGTGCCGGTGTTATGTTATTACGTCGTAGATGGTCATTGTTATGCGTGCAGCAGACGCTGCCAGATGGGTTGTTTGTTCTAAATCACGAAATTAAACGCTCGTCGAAGGGAAATTCTAAATGTGGTCATTGGTCATGAAATAAAGTCTCCAAATTATTTCGCGCATTGATTGGCCTCTGGTGCATTTATTTTTATTACCGTATAAATATATATTTTTAGACACAACCATTTGCTTTAACGTCTTGGCAATAATATATTTAAAATGTACACACTGCTCTTACAATATGCACGTGGGTGTATATTGCCAGTTGTGTGTATCGTGTGTTCTGTACAGTATATTATATGTGTCTTATGAACCGGGAATGTTGTCCAGGCTGAAATGCAACAGATTAGCGGGAAAATTCTCACAAATCGGTGCTCGTCCAAAAACGGAATGTGCAATTATCCGTTTTTTTTACCGAGGTCAAATGTGAAGCGTTCGTGCAGTGCACACATCATCCACAGCAGAGTGCTTCTCTAAATTGGCTCGAGGCCAAAACACATCTTACTGTAAAGTAACCCCCCCCCGCCCCCCATTATAACCAGCAGCAGCAACAACGTTAAATCTTCAACCGCCTGGCAAATACGTTTCCACGAGACATTGCAGAACATGAGAGAGAAAAAATCTACCCGCTTAAAAGCGACAATACAGGCGCAATTCTGGGGGGGGGTCACTTTGTTTTCCGCGTGATTACTCTGGTCGTTCGTGTTCTTCCCTGATAAAAGCCGCGCGTTAGCTCCGTCCACGCCACTGTGGCTGGCGTGGACGGAGCGGGCGGCGTGCGGTGACATTTGCACTCGCGCTGGGAACTCGGCCGGCTTTCTAAGAGCCGTGCCACGTCTTTATGGGGCGGCCCGCTGTGGTTGTTTGTTGTTGGGGAGCACAGCAAGTGACCGCAGTGGCGGACAATTGCTGTAAAACGACCGCTATTGCACAGTGTGGGTGCGTGTAGAGGCACGACAGCTGATTGGCGATTCTGCTCAATCACCGTCCGCTTGCAACGAATGCAGTGCGGCCTTTTTAGCACGTGCAGGGTTGCCTCCTGGGCCACGATTTTCCCAGGATCGTCGTCTTGTTGAGCTAGCTGTGCTGGGAAATTTGTAATTCTTCCAGGCGGAATTAGAAGTCCTTGTTTTTTTGTCAGTTTCCTTTTTTAACGTGTTTAGTTTGTTGTCCTTCCTCTGCACCTCCAATTAGCACGGTTGGCCATGTACGGCGCGAAAGAAGTTTAACATTCATACATAATACTGCCTCTCAACAAAATGCATTTTACTTGTAGTTCTCCCCTCTTATTTCTGGTATTATGAGATGTTTTTTTCTTCTTCCATGACATGTCCTGGTTTTGTAATTCGGAGGTGGCAATCCTAAGCAGGTGGCATGGCCTTTGAGTTAAGGCGATAGCAGATTTTCGGCTGTATCTTCTCGTTGCGAGCCTGACTTTGTGCTGCCGGTCTGTGGCTCGTAACTGTTACGTAACCGCCTGTTATTGAAGAAGGACGACCGCTCTCAGCTATTCACAAGCACTGTAATAAAAAAAACATGATGTACTTTCCCTCCAAATCATGAATCCCACTCCTCTTGCCAACACATTTAGACGATGCCTAACACGTGCTTGCTGCACATTTTTTTGGCCCTGCGATTGGCCGGTTTACCTGTCGTAGTTCCGCGTTTTTGTTTTAGGGGGGTGGGGGGAGTCAACCTCGTGATTTGTCAAAATGGTAGCCGCAGTGCCGTGTTGTCGAGTGTTGCGTGCCCTCCTCCCTGCCATTCTTTTAACACCCTTGAGGCCAGTTGATTTCGTGGAAACAACAGCAGCAGTGCATAAATCGTGTGTCTATTACAGTCAACAGGCTGGCTTGAGTCGCGCATATAAACGCAGAGCAGCGAGCTACTCCCTTTCCGACCCCAGTGGGAGTCGAACCGTGTCACCCACCATGGCGAGACACTGAGGCAGGCCTATGCTCGGGACGTTACGTTACCACGAGGCCCACGACAGTACAAGAAAACTCCTCTAGTCCGCAACCCTACGAGCTAAAACTACACCATTGCTTTCTTCCAACCATCCACAGTTTTATTCTCCCCATCCTGCTTTTGTGGAATGGCCTCCTTAATTATCCCCGATTTTTTCTCTTTCCCGCAGTTAAGCGAAGTAAATTCGCAGATAACCCGCACGGGATAACAGGATTTGCGACATTTGACCCCCCACATTATCGTGGCTACAAAGAGTTGTGTATTTTCACATTCTCTGGCACATGTCAGGAGATGGGGGTATGTGGGTGTACCAGAAATCACGTGTTAGGATGATACAGGATGCAAAATCAGACTGTTATTGTTTCTTCACGTTGCAAGCAGCGATTTCTCGCAGGGTTATTCAGATTTGTTACAATAGTTTTTTTGTTGCAGTCCGGGTAACTGCATAGAACAAATCGGTAAACACGTGTTCAGTGCTTTGCCGCACGTATAGATATATTTAGCAGTAAGAATATAATTTGTACTTTTTTGAGACACGCAGGGAGCTACCACAGAGGTGAAATGGTCAGCACACTGCGGTACAAATGGGGTAAAATGTGGGTGCGCCTGCCTCTTCCGCGACGTCTGCTCTACACTGCAGAGTAAACCAGTGAGCACTTTAGAGCTCCCCGTTTTAGTGGAGGCGCTTCCACCGGCAGTGGCGTGGACGAGTGAGCGACCAATTGCAGGGAAGCACCTTTACCTTTTGTAAGGGAGAAACGAGGATCCAACGTGCCGCCCGGTGACTTGTGCCGCCGTGCCTTTTGCATGTCGGCACTTGCTAAAGTTCCGCTTGAATCGGTTGCCCCCGTTTTGCCTCCTGCCTTCCGGAACTGAGAATTCGGTTCTGAAAACGGTTACCCGGTTAACGTTTAATAACCCTGTTTTTTTTCTTCACAAATGGCATCATCGATTTGGGGAAAAGGGGAGTAGACCACGGTATGTTTTCCTCGATGACTTTTACATTCCGGTGAAAGTGTAGTGTGCTAATTCACAGACACTAGTAGGAGGTACTCTCTTTTATTCCGGCCTTCACAGCCTTAGGGGATAACCACACACCGAGTCGGGACAACCAACATGCTGCCAGACCCACAGCTTCAAGAGGGTGAAGATCACAACGACGACGGCAGCACGACGAGTTCCATTCCAGATCGCAGCAGCCCCGACTGTGAGTCGGAGCTCGCCTTTTATCTTCCCCAGCGTGGCCAGGCTCCGCCCTCGGGCCCACACCCCTCTGGATCCCCCAGAGGGCTCCGTGCCTAGCCCACAGGTGCAATTGGTAGAACGCGCTGCTACCCATAATTCCATTGTCCAACAATCTCCCAGCGGCACGCGCTACAGTGACTCATTCAATGCCACTACAAAAATCTGACGGATCTCTCTCTTTCTGCGGAGTGTAAAGAATCTTGAAACGGCCCTGATGCAATGTACTGTACGTTGGTACAGTATATTTATAATTTAAAATAAAGCAGACGCCACATCGTGTGTGGCGTCTGAACATGCACACATCGGTGAGCGTGCCGTGTATATGCCGTGACGTGTCTTAAATGTGTGTGTCTGATCTAGCACGGCAGTATTTCAAATTGCTGTACAGGTGATTGTCCAGTTAATTTTTTATTGCAGTAAAACCGTAACCAATGTACGTTGGGATTTTTTATTTATTGTGGTAAACACAAGCCCGGTACAACGCGTCCTGTGGTTTCTGGGGGAGGAGACAGAAAAACCGTGGTGGGGGGGCTCCTTGGCCGTGTATGCGTGGGGGGAGGAATGTTCGGTGCCCACCAACGTTGTGAATTTGTTGAACATTTGTTTAATTATCTTTAAACAAATTAAAACAAATGGTGTTTGTAACAAAGAATGATATCTGGGATGGCTGTGCCGTAATTACAAAACCTTTGACCTGTAATCGCAAGGTCATGATTTAACGGCCCATAATCGGCCCATAATCTTTTGTTAATTTTTGTTATTCGTAAAAATATTTTACCTGGAAAACCCCTTGAGATAGAACAGCTCATGAAGCCTCACGTTAATTTACGCAGCTAATCTAGCACGGGCCAGCCCAGTGACGACACTCGGCACAGCTAAAGGCATCTTGAACACTGACCTTAAGAAATTTAAAGATTATTTCTACTCCTGGCGACTTAAGCCAAACCCAACCAAGACAGTATCCTCAGCGTTCCGTCTCAACAACACGGAGGCAGAAAGTACGCTGACGATCGAATTTTGTGGTAAAGCCATCACCCGCGACCCACTCCCGAAATACCTTGGAGTGGTGCTCGATCGAAGTCTCACTTTCAGGCAACACGTTAAGCAGTTGAACAAATAGATAAAAACATGGAGGTGCTGACCACCCACCCCGTCGTGTGCCGTGCCGGGCTTCATTGGTGCCCGCTAACGGCACTTTCCCCCAACAGCCTGTTAAGGCTATACGGGGGATCTTTGAATTTGTAAGCAGTTATGAACCCGGCCACTCGAGTTCGATTCCTGGCAACGGGTAACATTAGTGGCAGATATCTGAATCTGACCTGGGGCAACCCTGGGTCAGCTTGCGCTTAATCTAATACTCCGTGCAATGCATAAACATCAGCACTGGGGAGATAAAGGGGACCACACGTGGATCTGTCTACACCATTCCTTCGTGCGCTGTGCCGGTCTTCATAGCGGTGCTCATGAACAGCACTGGCCTCAACAGCCTGTGCGATGTATGATTATATCTGTAATGTATGATATATAATTTCTCCATAATAGAGGTTTTTTGGGTTCACTACCCTGGTTTCACAGTTGTACTTAATGGCTCTGTGCTTGTGTGGAGGAGCAGTGTTTGTGCAGCAGTTGGCACACCGAACTATGAACCCCGCAATTTGAGTTTAACTACAGCCAACAGCAATGTAATCTGGACCAGTTCAGTACCCCCCCACCACCTCACCCTCTCCCACCATTACTGACACATACTGACCAACGGGATGAGGTATGGTCAAGTATCCACCACAGCCGACACGGTGTCGGGAAGATCTCCTCCAGCGGTGGCTTGACAAAAGGGCTGCGCAGTACCTGTGACTGTACGTCTGTCTACTGTTAACAGCTGACTGCGCTGCCGCTTGCAGACTCAACGAAGTCGCAGGTCTCCGATTTGTGGGGTGTTGTTGGTCGTCACCGCACGTTTTCCGCTGTGACATCCGACGTTTCTGGTGGCTTCTCCGCATGGGGTGAAACGTCGAGCATCGTGCCGACCGATACGTTGAGATTATTTTGCTGCTGTAAATTTCCACACGATAAGCCACTTCGTTGAGCTTTCATTTGTGGCCAGGTTGCTTCTGAAAAAGACGCTAATAGCTCAATGGGCTTTACCTGGTAAGGAAAAAAAATAGACGAGTTTTATTTCTATATATTTTTTAAAGTGATTGGTTTATCTTTCTTATACTTGGCATTCCTGACGTGTTTGTGTACTGTTTGTTGTAACGTTCTGACCTGCCCCTACTGGACATCTGTGGCAAAAGAGCTTTATAGCTTATCGGATTCTTCCAGAATAAACAAATATTCTCATTCTGACACGTGGCACACGACCCGAGACACACGTGGAGAGCGACATTGCTCAGCCCAGCCGCGATAACGTACAGAGACCGCCACCTTCACAGAGGGATCGCTCGCACGCAGCCTTGCACCATGCCAGCTGCCTGGGAAATGCAGTGGACTGTGTGTGCACTCCGTTTACAGCCCCCATCTGCAGGTGTTCCCATTTAAGTGAAGTGGATTTTTTTAAGCAGGTGAGAGCCTGTTGAGACTACGAGTCTCTCTTTTTCAACAGAGAGCCCACCCCGTGGGTTACGAAGCCAATAAAATAAAAAAATGCCAGACGTAAAGTCTTGACTTAGTGCTGCGTAGGTTTTTGCTGTTGTGGCTGTGTGTGGCTCTGCGTTGTGTTTTCAGGTTGTACTGGGTGTTTTTTTTTGTTCATCGTACTGTGTCCCCAAAGCTTTTCTCCGTATGCTGGGAGCATCTCCCTAAATAAGCTAATCCCTTGAATTACATAACAGCAGTTGTATATTTAAATATACTGTATGCATATATCACAATGGATATTCTTTTCACAAATCTGGAATTGAGAAGCAGACTAAGATGAGTTACAATGCAATGATAAAAATATTTCCGGTGCGATTGCCAAATCAATGATTGCAACTCATTACAGAAAACTTGACTGCGAGGGTCAAGGTAAAGGTGCAGGCCTGAAATTTTTTGCTCACACCGCTGCTGGCAGAAGGTCATCCACTACTGAGAGCGCTCTTGAGTGCTCCTCCTGGAAGTTTTTTTTGTGCCACTTTTCCACGCTGGCCATACGTCTTGTAAGAGGTGGGAGTACAAAGACAACACAAAGATCCCTCCCTGTAGCCTTAACATACTTAAATTTTGATTTAAAGCTTTCGTGACTGCAGGGATTCATTTTCTTGGTTCTTTCGGTAAAGTCACGTAGAAGGGAAACAATAAAATAATAAAAATATAAAATAATAAAATTCTAACGACGTTTCGACTGCAACACAAGCAATCATCATCAGGTGTGAAAACCACAGCAATATTTATTTTTATTTTATTGTTTCCCTTCTACGTGACTTACCGAAAGCACCTATGAAGGCCGGCACGCCACACGAGGGGGTGGGTGACTAGCACCACTCTCGTCCGCCTTTGTCTCCCCAGTGATGATGTTTCCACGCCGCACCGGGTACTCATTGGAGGCTGAGTCGACCTAGGGAAGGCCCAGGACCAGTTCAAATAATCGTCACTGGTGTTGTCTGTGAGTGGGAATCGAACTCTGGTCGCCGGGTTCGTAGTGCAGTGTGCTCACGCTACTTACACTTTACCACACCCGGCCTGCCGATCCACCAACGGCGAAGTAAATATTTCCACTGCTGGGTGGACAGAGGTGGTGAGGGTTGGGGGGTTGTAAGAAACTTGCACCCTTGTTGTTTCACCTGGCGTGCAGGTCGAGAGGCAAGAGTTGTTGAACGCTAAAGCGACACCGTATATATTTTTGTTTGGTCCTGGCGCAAGAGCTGAGAGGTTTCACAGACTGCCGGAATGCACGGTGGAGCCGTGCGTGGCTCAGGCCGATGCCCCCCCCCCCACCCACCTGGCAGTGTGTTCGGTTTTTAGCGCCGCTCTTGTAATTAACGATTTTGGATTTTTTGCTTTTCCTGGAAATCGGAATTCCCCCTGGCACTTTGCCGCGATTTTCATCCTGGGAGGATTACCGCGCGGGCACGGCCGCTGTGCCCACGCGGTGGTGATAGAGGGGGTAGGGGTGGGGGGGGCGGTGCCTCGATGGAAACTCGTGGGGGCTTGCTTTTAAAATAGCCCTCGAGCTGCTCTCGGGGCCAACTTCCCAATCGGGAAACTTCACTTCACGTGGCACACACACACACAAACACGCATCATCATCTACGCGAGCGGAATGTGCCACCGCGCATTGCTAACACCTGTGGCGATCAGTAAAAAAAAAAGTTGTTGCGGTGCCCAACCCGAAGCGGAGAATAATTGCGGAGCAGTATTGCTGCACGTGGCGGTTGTTTGGCGCATGTGCCCACCGCCGTGTGATTTATTGAAAGCCTCCGTGAATGCCGATTTTAGTCGACCTGCGACCGTTTACGCAAAGCTGAACACAAACTCTGTACGGGCATTCGTACGCCCCCGTTGTAAATTTGTACTCCTCATATACCGATGCCGTTTTTTTACTTAAGCGTGCCGAATTGCGACGCCTTTCGTCGGGTTGCCTGGAGAAGTAAAGATTTGAATTGCTTGGTTACTCTTTTACCACTTCCACTGCTACATTCGGTCACTGTGCCCGTGAACTTCACGCCTTGACACCTACCCCTGCTGTCGATGACTCATTCTAACAGATGCGCCGTTTCCCCTCATCCTTCCACCTCATTGTTGAAATCGACCTCTCTCTTTCCTTACACTGCCCGGATCGTCTCCTTTTGAATTTTTGTTTGCCTCACCTCGCTCGATTCCCACGACACGTTGTTCGTCTCCGCCACCTTTTAACCGCTCCTCAGCACTGTCTGCCGCTCGCCTGTTTTCGGTTGGTAGGCCTTCATGCCTGAGCACGGGCGATTGCGCTCTAAAGCAGTAAATGGGCTCAGGAACGCGGGTTTAATTGAATTCGACACTCTCAGGTCCAGATCTGGCGCAGGCCCCTGGGGGAGCAGAACATCAAGCCACCGACGCACCCCCTCTTTATAACCCCACCCCTTTTTCCACTCGAGGCGCCACAGAGAGCGACATCCCCCCCCCCCCGACACCACCATCTCCAGCGTGTTTATCTCAAACTCCCATCTGACAGCACAGAGCCGAGTGAGGCAGAGACAGGAGGGAGGGGGGGGGGGCATTGGGATTCAGAAGAGATTGTCACCTGGCCTCTGTGTGCGTCACTGGCTGTTTTTTCCATGCAGATTTGGTTTGAAGAAATTATTCGTGCAAATGGAAGTCAAGTGCCCACACTTGTGTTTTCAGACAAATTATGCGAGCCCCGGGGCTTTGGCTAAGCCAAGTAAATAATAATGACGATACCGAACAACAGGTTGTACGATCGGACGGAAAGGCTACACCCCTATTCTGGATATCAGACAGGGTCCAAGTGCATTCCGGCTTTGCAGGAGCTACCGTTGTGCGAGGGCCCGTGAGAAATCTCGTGCCGCTGCCAAGTGATGCGAGAGAGACACGCCCACACGAGCGCCTGATTATTTGGCTAAACGGTGATGCCACCGCTGCTTGTCTTGCCTGGCGCACACAGTGAACTTACCGATGTGTGCGGCCACCACGGTTTTCTATCTTCCCTGAAGGGTGGGCGGCGGCCCCCTCTCCACCTTCCGTGGCGACGCAGCGTGGCCGATTCAAAACGCCAAACCTATTGGGCTGCGCTTTGATTTCGCAGAGGTGTTGCGTTTGTATTCTGTGCACGTCCCCAGGTGAATTGCCGTCGTGAAATGCCATTAAGTATTGCGCCAGAGTCGCGAGCTGTATAATTATTGTGTTATACTCCTGCCGTGCCACGGTGCCGCAGAAGGTATTTGGAATGTCTCCTGGCATATTTAGCCCCTGTTCGTTTGCGCTGCCTCTTTGTGACGTCATTTAACGTTAACTCTTTTCTTAGAAGAAAATAAATGTTTAAACCCAAAATAATATATATTTTTTACAACTACCATCAATAACGGCTGCTTACAAAAAACATCCCCTTAGGGTAATCTTATTGGTTCTCTGAATGTTATTTAGAGAACATTTTAAGATTGTCATAGGTTGAGAGTTGAAATTCTGGTCGGGGGTTGAGTCATCCCATCATCTCTCCTGGGGTCGATAAAAAAGCAAGTCAACACAATGGCTTTTCTATGGATGGACTCGCCTCTGCCATAGGAATGCATCATTTCTACCACAGCCTCAGGGCTGTAAAACCATAGATGAGCACCAATACCAAAGCGCTCATTTGAGCAGAATGAGACCAACTCTGGCTTTTGAACAGCCGCATACAGAGATCAGCCTGAATGTTAGACAATGTGAATCGTAGCGTTGTAACTTATAACCGCGGTTAATCTCATTTGAGGCTGTCACTGAAGTCTGGGTATTCACACTCTTCGTCACGCCTCGAATAAAACGCCGTGTATATTTTCCGCCAGTCGTACCTCATAGTCGGGGAGACTCATCGGTGTGCGGTGCACGCGCCTGCCTGCTTGCGTGCGTTGTGTGCGTTGTGTGCGTTGGCGTGTCGCGCAGGAGGAGCATGAAGCGCTCAGCCTCCTTCACCTGCCCCTTTGACGGGAGGTGCAGCATCACCAAGGACAACCGCCGCCACTGCCAATCGTGCCGGCTCAAACGCTGCAAGGACATCGGCATGATGAAGGAGTGTGAGTGGACAATGAAGACACGCAAATGTCCTTTCACTACACAACCGAGTCGCGCCCGGGGACCCCATGTCGTGCCAGCCAAAAAAGATTTGGCGTGTCACGAGCGTCGCACGCGGCCGACGAGTCGAGATGCGCGTCGGTGACGCGGCGCCACCGCCGTTGTCTCAGTGGTGCTGACGGACATCGCACACGATGAGTGTCGCCATTAGTGCTGTCCCTGAGTCCGAATCACATGACTTACGAAGCATCGTACGGTATAACGGTTTGGTTCTGGATTGGCTCGGCAAGATAGCCGGTGGAAAACTAACCGTACCATGAGGGGGCCCCCTCACTTTCTCGGCTCGGATGTGCCGGTGAAAAAGGGACAAAAGACAAAGGTCACCCCCCCCCCCAAATGTAGCCTACACGGGCTGTTGGGGCAAGTGTTGTTAGCGAGAACCTAATGAAGGTTTGAATGGTGGACATTTTGTCTCCCCGGTACTGATGTTAACGGATTTCCAGGCACTCATTTAGATTATCGCTCCTGATGATGTCCGTGGCCGGTAGTCAAATTCGGGTCCCTGTGCTCATGCTACTAAGTTGGACTGACTAAAGGGTCGTAGCGCCCTCCGCCCCGCATTACACTAACCACTACTCCACCGCTCTACCCACGCATGCACGCACGCACACGTGCACGCATACACATCCGGCCTGTGCTGCAGATGTGACCGTTCAGAACAGGGTGGAAAAGGGAGCTCAAAAACAACACGGCAGAACGAAACATATCTGTGACTCCAGTGGAACCGTGGCGCGCTTCAAGCGCACACAACAGAAACGCGGCATGTTTGTCAATAGCCACTGCCTTCAAAGAAAACATATATAAAGGGGTGACATTTCAGACCGTGACGCCTCTTTTTTATATAGCACATAAGCAGACTATGGTTGTTTAACGATAACCGCTTAACTGGTAACCATTTTCAGAATCCGATTTACCGTTTCTGAAAGTCGAGAACCGGTAATTTTACCCAGTGGAATTTCAGTAAATGAACTACACACCGATTTGGTGGACGCAAAAGTACAAGCAGCACGGCAGCATAAGTTACTGCGTGGTTACATGTGCCCTCGCTTGCAACCCTGCCCATTGCTCACTCGCTCAGTCACTCACGCCACTGCTGGTGAAAGGGACTCTACGAGAGGGAGTGCTCGAGGGTATTTGTCCTACTCTTCCACGCTGACCAGATGTCTCGGAAGAGATGGGGCATACCCACACTTTACCCCGCCACAGGTGACCTGCCGTTCCACTAATCTCGGCGAACCCATTCATTCTTCTGGGTTGGTAGAAGCACGAGGGGATTTCTTTCTTCAAGTAAACCTTAAACCCCCCCCCGCATTGTTTCAACTGCCGTGGCAGAACATGGAATGAAACCAGCGACCAGTGTGCTAACTAATAAACCACGGCGGCTCCCCTTAATGTTCCTTTAAAAAAAAAACCTATTTAGGTATTTTATTTGCTCGGCGGTTTAATTTTACGCGGCAAATCCTGTAGAATGTAGTTTTATCGGGTTTTTTTTTCCGTGCAATTACCGGTAATGCAAATAATACCCAATGTTGCCACCCTCAAAGCAGACGCTTTTGAGGCTTGCTTGGGATCATCTGCACGCTGCAGGGCGCGTGCGTAACTGCTCGGTGTTGTGTGTGCATCTGCGGCGTATTTGATGTCGCTGTCGTAGCGACTTTGAATGACCTCTGCCCGACCGGGTTTGTGTGTTTTCCCTCCCCCCCCCACCAACCCCCCGCTAAATTGCGATTGGTTATCTCATGAGCGTGAAATCAAATATCCGGCTAACTTTCTAGGCTTACAGTGAGGCAGCATGGTTGCCAGAGTGGTAACATGTGTTGCCTCACAGCAAGAAGGGCCTAGGCTTGATTCCCAACCTTGGTGCCTTTCTGTGTGGAGTTTGTACTGCATTTGACAAACATTCCAATGCCGAAAATGTACTTGCAAATTACTCAGAAGGGATTAACACATGGCAACATTGTCTCCCACTCACACAAACTTGGCAGGACCCTATGAAAAGGAGTCTTGAGACTCTGGGTAAGCAAGCGGAATAATAATATTACATATTTGGGCAGTTTGGCGTGTTGAGTGGCCCAGACTTGTCGCTTAAGAGTCGCAGCCTGGCCTTCACACTGCATGCAAATAGTGGCTGGTTTTTGACAACTTGCGTTGATTACACTAGGCACTTCGTACGTAGATAAGTACGTATGAGTAGCCAAATCAAGAACTCTTCAGTGGAGCCCATCATTGTGAGTTTGCCTAAAAAAACACTTAATCTTGGTTCTGAAACGCAATAGCTAGTAGTAAGATTGCTAACCATCACGTAAGCTTGCTGCAAGATCACCTGTGGCTCTACCTTTCATACCAACCTTGACAACTCCCCTGGGCCCTGGCGTCAAGTTGTGCACACAGCGCTGACGTATGTGATTGCGTGCTTATCTGTCAACGTGGCTGCGGTCTAACCTCGAGGTGAACCAACCGTGGCCCTCACTGCAGTCCATTCTCATTTGCTGCATTCCTAATTACCGTAATACAAAAATAACAACAACAACAACAAAACGTATAGTGCCATAACATATGAGGCCATTACAAGGGCGCTGAACAAACGACAAAAGCGTTGCATATGAGCGATAGCAATGAGCAATAGATAATGCACTTGATCCAAGTTGCAGCAGATGACCAAATCACCCAGAATGTGGCCCATCTCGTCAGAGTAACAGAAGCTAAGCAGGATTGAGCGTGGATAGCACTTGGACGAGTGACGACAATGCATAATAACAGGTGACGGAGGCTACTGTGGCGTTACATTGTGAGCAGGCGGGCAGTGCAGGAAAATCAATTGTGGTATTGCACTATGCCTCATTGTCTATGCTACCCGCCTTCAACCCGCACTGACCGCCACGGTGAAATATGATCAAATATTTAACACCCATGACCCACATGGCGTTGGGAGGCTCTCATGCAGCAGTGGATTGACACAAGGGCTTTAGATGTACGTGTACTCGAGTCACAAAAGGCTAAATAGTGAAGAGTGCACAAAGCAACGTGGATTGGTGCATGCTTGGATTACATTTAGACATATAGGACACGTGGATCAGATGATATTTGCGAGTTATGGGCATGGTCAGTTTAACACGTAGGCTTCCGCGACCAATATTATCCATAATAGAGTTTTTTTGGGTTAGAGTGCGTAAATACTGCTGGCCGTTCACCTGATGACGTGATTGCTAAGCTCCAGGAGTGATTTCAACAAACTACAACATCAGCTAGTTGCTCTTAAACTAGTCCTGAATACCTCCAAAACCAAGGTGCTATGCTTCTCACCAGGACTAAAGCAGGAAGTTATTTTTCCCCAATTATATTCCTTAAATGATCATCAAATAGAGCAAGTCAAGATCTATAAGTATGTTGGGGTCATCTTTGATTCAAAACTGAATTTTCAAGATCACATTGATTATATTGGTAAAAAGACAAAATTAAAAATTGGTTTTCTGTATCGACACAAGCACTGCTCCCCCCCTATATTCCGCTTGGAATGAATAAAAGCTACCGTACTGCCTCTACTTGATTACTGTGACATCGTATATAAATCAGCCCCCAGTGCTCAAGAAGCTTGACTCAATTTATCACTCGGCCTTAAGATTTGCATTGAACTGCCCATATAGGACCCACCACTGCGATCTCTACATTGGGTCAAACTTAACTTCTCTTAATGATTGACGGCTTGTGCATCAGATCCTATTTATTCACGATTTACTTACAAAAAAATCACCAGACTACCTGCTGGATCTCCTCTCTGTTTCGAAGAACAAATTTGACCTAAGGCCTTCGCTCATTTACCACCTTCACATTCCTTATTGCCGTACAAATACTGGAGGAAGGGCCTTTTCTATTGATGCCCCCAGGGTCTGGAATGCTATCGCCAATAAACTGCAACTCGGATCACTACCTGTGAGATCACTGCTATTAAGAATGGCCTGAAATCAAATGAATCATTCCGGATGACCGCTGCAAAGTATGATCTTGAGTTTTGATTTTAGTGTGCTGATCTCTAATTGTGTATTGAAAATTTTTGAGTCTGCTACTGATACTCCTGCTGTTATGGAGTGACTCATGCAGCCAACTATGGCTGCATAGTTTGGTCGTACATGTTATGTATATCGTTTATTGTTACATTTGAATCACAGTTCCTATGATCACTGTTACATTGTTTTTATAGCTTTATTTTGGTGATTTTGAAAACGTTTTGGTTTAGCCATGTTTGTTGTAGTACAGAGTTGGCCTGATAACTTTAATCTACATTGTCTTATGGTTGTTATTGTTTGACTTGCATCCCACTGGGATTTTTGCATACAGCGTTGAAATGCGGTGCTTTTTATGGAAGATGATTCTTGTTCATGTTTTTGTTTTGTTGCGGTTGCACCCGAGTCAAGAGATGCATGGCTCACAGGGTTATACCTAATACATGAAACAGAAACTGAAATATAAATGTATTGTTAAACCCGCCACCACCCGACACAGCCAATTAGTAAGGTTTGTCACGTAATCGAATTGTAAATGTTGTGGGTTTGCTCTCCAACACACCGGTGTGCTGTACTAGTAACGAGTTGGCATGATTTGTTTACGAAACAAACCTTACTAATTGGCTGTGTCGAATGGTGGCGGGTTTAACGATACATTTATATTAACACGTTCTAACCCAAAAAAATCCCTCTAATGGATATGGGAATGGTGTGGGTACTCTCTCAGCTCTTCCAAAACGTCCGACCAGCATGGCAGAGTTTTATCCAAATACCCTTGATAGAGAAGGTCCCATGGAGCGCCCTCTGAGTGGAGGCCCGTCCGCCAGAGCAGTGTCGTGAGCGAGCAGTTTCACAGGCTGCACCTTTCCCTTCACTGGAACATTTCGTGCAGGTGCTGTGGATGTTGCATTTCTTGGTTGGCGGGGTTGTGAGGGATGTGGCAGTGTATTTGTACGTACGTGTGTTCAACTTCTTTTGCGCCGTACGTAGCCAAGCGCGTTAATTGAAGGTGCGGGGAATGGCCAACAAACCAAACACTAAAAGCAGTTCTAAAGAAATTCGTTTTCAATCTCGATGATTTTAAAGTGCATAGCTCCAGTGGCTTCCTTATGTCGAAAGAAAGGGCATTCCAGACGGACGCAAAAGCGCATTTTAAAGTGCGCGTTGCAGTGACCGGCTTTGTTCGATGGTTCGCCAAAATCTGCTGTGAGAGGATGACTTTGGTGGGGTGGGGCGGGGGTGTGCGGGAAAGGGGATGCCTTCATCCAGCAGTGGATTGGTCACAGTGATGACGAATAAAGAAGTTGATGAATCGAGAACAGTTACTTCTGCTGCACCTGACCAGTCTTCCAGAATTCTGTTTTGAGTCTCCGTTAGGAGATGCGGCAGATCTGTGATCGTCACCCACTGCTCGACCCGTTATGAAAATATGCAGATGGTGCATCGGTTACATTCTAGAAGCAGTGCTACGACTGTTGTGATATTAGCTAAGTTTCCTTTTGCCTGTGCAAGGCCATGAAAGTACATAATGTAGAGTTCTATTGAATTAATTTATCTTTCATTTGTGAGCTGACGAGGCCCCGCGTTGCGATAGGACGGCTATTTTTGTTTTCTCTCTCAAAGTTATTGTTATACGTTGTCCTTTCCCCTCCTCCAAGGGTGCCCGATAACGAGCGATAACGGCGCTATCGTTAGAACCTGCATATTGTGCTCTTAATTGCGTGCTCTAACGCCGTCGCAACGGCCGCTGCCATGGCATCGCACGGGGGGGTCGCTCACGTCCGTCGCAGTGATATCAGCAGCACGGTGTTGAAGCGTCGGCGGTCCCGCGCAAACCGCCAGTCTTTATCCGACGCTGTATTCTGTCCGTCTTGCCCGAAGCCCGGGCGCTGCATCCGTGGCTCTCGGGACCGCGGTAAATGACTTGGGGTGACCGCAACGTGGCGGAGCCGCTGGATCTGCGTCGTACAGGGGCCCGCAACGATCGCGTCGGCCATTTTGCAGAATTTCATCGCATTGTGATTTTTTTTGTTGATCATTTTATTTAGTCTTCTTAATTATTTCCTTCTTCTGACACATTTCATGAAACAACGAAGTCGGTAATGAAAAATCTGAAATAAATAGCGATTATATGTTAAATTATTTATTTGCGATGTTTTTTCTCACCTGAGTGACGGCATGGTAAATATAGAATGTCGTGATTTTCGTAGTTAGTTGAATTACTCAATAATGTCTTGTATAACTGACAGCATTTATGTTATGAGCATTTTAATATATATTGTGAAGTTCCAATGATTAGAAGATATGCGGCAGCTTTGCATTCCATGAACTGCAGTCAAATATGTTGTGAAGTGATTCTAATTCGGACTTCCAGCAAAGCACAAAAAACAATAAAATAAAATGTTTAAATTCAATAACAAATTTTATGGGAAACTGACGTCGCGATAACCATGATATCATACAATTTTAGATTGTACCCGAGTAGTAACGGACATGGCGAGCTGTTTAGCGAAACGTGAAGCCAACTACTTGGTGTGGAAGAAATCCTGCTGTTTGTTCGTTGATGAGACGTAGCGCAGATGAAAGTGTCACGCGGTGTTCGGGAGAAACTCTCGCAGCCGGGTTTACCGATGAGGCACGATGTCTGTTTGAAACTGCGTCGACGTCCCATCACGTCATTGCGTAGCATCGGACTCGTTATCCCAGCGTGAAATCTCGCCGGGCGCTGACAAATGACGAGCTGCTTATAGAAGGTCACGGACGCAGCCGGCACAAGGGAGGTCGCGCCCACGCCTTGGCGCTTTCATTTCGGCGACGCTGTGGCAGAAAAATAAATATGAACGGGTGCACGGCTTTGTGATCCGTGTGGGAAGAGGTGGAACCCCCCCCCGGCCAGCATCGGGTGCCTCCTTTGAGAATCAACGAAATTAACGTGAATGCGAGGAGCAATTCTATGCAACGTAGTTGGAAACAATGGCAAGTGTATTGCTGCCTCGTCGTTGTCGTCAGAGTTGCGCCGCTTCGCTCTCCCGTCATGCTTTTCGGGTCGTACCGCGTGTCGCGACTGCCGAACGATACGCGGTTCGACTCAACGTGGCGCCATGGTGGCGAGATGTTAACTACCTCGCTCGGTATACAGGAGGTCGTGGCTTCGATCCCGACCCCTGTATATTTGGAGTTTGGATGTTCTTCCTGTGTTCGCGTGGATTTTTCTCCAGGTCTTCTGGTTTTTTCCTCCACATTCAGAAACGTGCGTTTCGAGGGTTCGGCTGCGATACATTTCCACGTGATAAGCCACTTCTTTGAGCTCTAATTTGTGGCCAGGTCGTTTCTAAAAAAAGAGTTATATAGCTCAGTGGGCCTTACAAAGCTAAATAAAAAATTGTCTAAATAGTTTTTTTTTTTAAGTTTAATAGAATGTATTCGGTGCCTGCAGAAGCTGCCCGGCATGTGGAGTAAGATGTCAAGATGCCATGGCGAAAAAACTTACACCTAGCACACAGCCTGGACACACGGCAGAGAGAAGGGTGAAGCGTATTGGATACTACATTTTTATTTTGCCCCACCACCTTCCATCGAACTTTCAAACCTAGCTAGTTTATTGAATGGACAATGCCGCCTTGTTTGTGCGAAACAAGGCCGAGCGCAATATCGCCAGCACACCGCACGCATCCTTGCACGTGCATTCCCGTCGAGCTGTGGACGCGCTTGTTACAGGAGGCCGCACGGCACCACTCGCCGACTGGTGAAACCTGCGCTGCGGGCACCACGTTTTGGATTTTTTTTTATTCCGCAGCGGCGGTCTCCCTGCATAGAGTTTCGTGGTCTTGACCGTTTTGTTGTGCCCCAACGCGCACGGCAAGTCGGGCTCGGCGAGGAATTTTTTTTTTATTTGCTGCGACGGGCAGCCCCGTAGCGTTGACGGGGAGGGCGGCTGTAAAGCGGCTGAGCCCCCTACCCATGCTGAAGGCTCAGGCCCCACTCTGAATTCTTATCTATCTTATTTTATATATTTAAAAAATATATATCGTGTCTTATTCCAAGGCGCTTCACAGCAATTACGAAATTGCACATACGATGATAGTGGTTGAGATAATAAAGAATGGGGTTGTTATTGAAAGTGGTTGTGTAGCTATGGTGACAGCTAGGAGAATAGTCGGGGAGAGGTTAAGGAGGGGTGGGGTAGTTGAAAGGGCTAGTGTTAAGCGTTGGGGTAGCGATAGGGGTTGAGGTAGCTAGAGTGGGAGCCAGGGGAATAGCAGTGGCAGGATGGGCTAGGGCAGGGGTCGGCAAACCAAATTAACAAAAAGAGCCTTTTTTATAATTCGGGAAAAGAGCCCCCCAATATTTCAAGAGTCGCAGTGCAATGTGAATATGTGATGGCTGTCCTTAGATAACGTCACGAAGCAGTCCTTAAAGAGCCGCGGTCGACTCCAGAGCCACAGGTTTGCCGACCCCTGGGCTAGGGAGAAGAGACGTATCGATCGCCATCCTCGTATCTGGGGGTTGGTGTCCCCAGGACAGCTACAGTACGTTCCAACCTTCGTGATTTTCTCCTTCCCCGAGGTAGACGGGCCGGGCCAGGCCAGCCTTCGTTCGCTGCGTGCTCGTGCGGTGGTGTGCATCGCGCTTGGCTTGCATTCATTGTCTCTGCTTGATGCTCATCGATGCCACTGATTTGACACGACAACTTAATATTGTTCAAGCTGGGAGAGCCGGCTTAAAGAAATAAAAATGTATGACGTGAGACTTTTTTTTCTTCTGCTTTTTTTACTGCATAATGGCATCTGTTAAATAAAAAGTGAATAATGCGTCGTGTTCCAAGTGACAAACTATCTATTGGTACCATTTCCTTTAATCGGTCATTACAGATCCCTGAAGTCTGGCGTGCATCAAATGCGATGTTTTTTATACGGTAATGACACATTACAGCAGTTGACCAATTATGCCCACTCAAAATCAATTTTCAAAGCCAATTATGTATTCGCGTTTAGACAACGTGCAACAAGTGCCCACAATTTGTAAAATGTGCGCTTTGGAATTTGTCATTTAAATCACGCTTCATGTCACCGTAACCCTTTCGCCATAATTTAAGGGCTTGCTGGCTAACTCAGCTACTATTGGGGCATCACAGTGGTGAGATGGGGTGCCATGGTGGTGAGATGTTAACTACCTTGCTTGGTATACAGGTAAGGTAGTTAACATCACGAACCTGACGCCTCTATGTTTGGAGTTTGCATGTACTCCCCGTGGTCACGTGGATTTCTCTCCTGGCTCTTTCTACATTTAGGAACGTGCTTTTAGAGTATTTGGCTGCAATACTTTTGCACACAATAAGCCGTTTTGTTGAACTATCATTTGTGGGCATGTCGCTTCTGCAAAAGAGCTATATAGTTTCGTGGGCCTTACCTGGTGAAATAAAAAGTTTCGTTTTTGTAGTTTTAGTATCTGTATAATTTTAAAGTCTGTTGCCTCACATGGAACATATTTAAATGCATAGTGTGGAACCGTTCCTAAGAAGTGAATTGTATGTTATTGGGCCTGGGAACATTCAGACATATGCTTTCTGTCTGCATTTGCATCCAGAAGCAAGCTGTTGATTCTTCAACTTAAAGCTTTCGTGACTGCAGGAATTCATATTCTTTGAGTCTTTCGGTAAAGTCACGTAGATTGGTTCAAAGATAATGACAAAAAACTGCGACGTTTCGATCGCAACACAAGCGGTCGTCACCGCTTGTCGTCACCGCTTGTGTTGCGATCGAAACGTCGTAGTTTTTTGTTATTTTCTTTGAATCTATCTACGTGACTTTACCGAAAGACCCAAAGAATAAGCTGTTTATTTTTTATGTAAATTTTTTTACGCCTGCGTGGCAGTCCAAACAAAAAGAATGAATGAGGTGCGAGGCCAATTAGGGACACAAATGTGGTCTCTCCAGAAATTGTGAGGAATCTCGAAACTTAAACTGCAAACAGCCAATTATGACATTTCTACCGAACAAAAAATGAGGCGTAAATAGTGAACGTTAGACTTTATTGGGGGAGGAAATTCCTTCCAGGATTCAGGAACGCAGTGGCATGTTGCAGGGAAGCATGCTTGTGATCACTCATGTTGAAGTGTCTATTCTGATACTGTATTCACACGTTAAGAGGAGACTTGCGAGAGTGGGCGGCACAGTTGCTTGAGAGTTAGGGCATTGATATTTCCGTGAAGTCTGTCCCTTTCCTGTAGCCCTTGCCCGTCCACTTGGCACTACAGCTGGGGAATCCCTGCAGGAATCGTCGTCGAGTCTCGGAATCAAATGACGGTTCCATGTCAGCAATCGTGAGAATCGCCAGGTGTATTCCTTCAAACAGTCCATGGCTATAGCCCCGTGCCGTCTCCAACCCCCCCACCGTGGTTAATGGAAATGAACATTTATCAATCGTAAAACAAATAACTTTGCACCCATTTGAGCCACCCGTCAGCTCCCTTTGCCAAGACCTTGTTCCATAAATCATTTTAATCATTGCGGAATGGTCTTTCAATTTAACATCTGAGATTGTGTGCGATGACGCTACGACGATGATGGCGGTGCGGCGTGCGGTGTATATATAGCGTGGGACTACGTGTTGTATCACATTTGTTGTATCACATTTGTTGTATCACATTTCTGTTATCTCGTCTTTTTCTGGAAAGGAAAAGGAGATGTAAATTAAAAAAGTCCCTCTTCGCTTTCCTATGCCATCATCATTGTTTGTATAAATGTAGAACTTCTTTCGCACTGCACCTAGTTAAAGAGCGCTAATTGGAGGTGCAACTTTGATGTTTATTATACCGCGCCTCCCATGCGGTGCACATTTCCGTGGTGCCACAACACAAAGGGGGTGTTTGAGATAATTTCTCCGCGTAGGAAGTGGTTGCAGACCCAAATACTACCGTGTTCATGAACAACAGCTTTGTGTGCTTATTGCCTACGTGTGTGTTTTTTTTCGCGGTTGTGCTGTGCAGCTCTGCGCGACGTTGCGTTTCTGGGTTAAGCCGCGCATGGCCGGCACGGTGTCCGTCATGCCGAGTGACGAGCGACACGGCCCGCGCGGAATGCTCGTCGCGGAGAGAACGGCAGCAGTAGCTTGGTGTACGGTCTGATCGCAACAGTTCCCACCCCCCCCTTCCTACCTCGCTGCCCCGCCCCCCCCCAACCCCGATGTGGTCACGACCTCGCAGTGATAATGACGGAGGAAGAGCTCCAGAGGAAAAAGGAGATGATCATGAAGAGAAAGATGGAGGACTCCTGCAAGGAGAAGTGCCGGCCACAGATGTCGGAGGAGCAGGAGCAATTGATAGCCACCCTCATCGAGGCTCACCACAAGACCTACGACTCCTCCTACTCGGATTTCGGGCAGTTCCGGGTGAGTGGCGCAGGGGAGGACGATGGCATCCGGACCGGCTGCATGGCAAAGTGGGTTTACTTTCCCCATCTGCTCATGACAGCGGATGGTGCGCGTTTTTTTTTCCGGTCCCCTCCCCCCCCCAGCGCCTGTGAACGAATGGGTTCCACCATAGTTGGTCGATCGGCAGAGGTCGCGTGCGATGGGGTAAAGTTTGGGTGCTCTTACCTCCAAGACGTGTGGCGGGCGTGGAAGAGTCGGCCAAATACGCTCTAGAGGGGGATCTCGTGCTCCCTCGAGTGGAGACCTCTTTCTCCAGCAGTGGTATGAGCAAAGCCATTGCAGAGCTGCACCTTTGCCTATAACTCATGATGTCATGGAGCAATAATGTGCATCTCGGCTTTAAATGCAGGGCTGCCCTGTGTGTGGGCGCGCCTGTGTTGGTGTCCCCACGCAATGGCACCCTCGGCCCAGTGTGGTCTGGATATTGGTTGTGCACGAGGCATTTCACGTCAAGATTTATTACATTGGGTGTGTACAGGAAATATATGAAGTATGAAATAGTGTTATAGGTCATTGTGATAAAACATTTTTTGGTAAATATTGTATTTAATAATATTGATCATCGATCTGCCTGTGGGCTTTGCTCATTGGTACATTAACGTGACGTTTGTAGCATGTTTAAAGCTTATAAGTTCAGCTGAACTTGAAACTGTACGTGTCTATTTTATAGCATTGGCATCTGGCTTCCTTTTTTTTTATTCATCTTGAGCTTCGATCTATTCACTGCTGGATGAAGGCCGATCCCCATCGTAGGCAGCGCCTCTCACGCTGCCTACGATGCAGCAAATCCATCTCTGGACAATAACGATTTGATTTTGATGGAGAGGCCCCTTGCACCGAGGCATCTCGGAGGACCTTGCTTCTCCTGTCCCGGCGCCCTTTCCGGATTCCGAATTGATCCGTTCCAATAACATTTTTTAGCCTTTGCTTCCATTGTTCTTGTGAGCAATTCTTCGATGACCTGAAATTTGATAAAAAAAAAAACTTTTTAAAATATATCTCCGCTACATGCGTTCACCCCTGGGCCACCCTGCAGGGATGTCAGGTTGATGCTCTGGCAGGTTGGCACTGCGGCAGGACGGCGGCAAGTCGAACCCAGCGACTGGGTTCGACTCTCTGCGTGGAGTTTCTATGCTTTCCTCCTGTTCTGCATGCGTTTCTTCCGTGTTTCTCTGGTTTCCTCCCATAGCTAAACATAGGCAGCATGCTTGGTTTTGGCAAAAGATCCAAATGTAGCAGGGCCCCCCTGAAAAAAAATTGTTTTTGAGCCGGGGGTGGCTTTCCGCTGTTAAAAAAAAACTAATTAACTAAAAAAAATAATTACCGTAATTTCCACGCAAGGCTCGACGATATCTTGCATGGACTGTTGTTGGAATACCGTCGACGATTTACCCGGGTGACAGGTCGTTCAAACAACTCCCCGTTGAGCTGTGTTGTGGAAAGCAATCGCTGAAGTGTGTTCGGGGCTATGATGAGCTATTTGTAACACGGTCCCCGGTGATTTGATGCGCCGGGGGCTAATGCGGCACGACGGAGCGATGTAATGCTAAACCAGAGAGCCGTGATAGCTTTGCCGATACAAAGTGTACTTTGTCTTTTTCACGAAGGTGCTTTCATCCCATTGATCAGAACAATTTGGCCGTTGTTGTTTCTTTCTTTTCGTTCTCTCATTTGCACGGCTCGGACGCAGTTCGTATTACTGCCGAGTTCTCGACTACCACGCGGTGGGAATTGCTCTTTGGGCAAACGAATAGCGAAGACGAAACACGCTACCGTGGGTAACTACGCCATGGAGAGGAAATGATATAAAACTTTACATAACCGCTGCTTCCCTCTACGGAACCGCCTCGTTGGCAACCTTTTAGCCAACGTCATAAATGTCACCGACACTGCATTTATTGCTATTCAAGGCAGTGTTATATATATATTGTTTGTGGTTGTCTGGCACCACTGCCATTGTAGTATTATATATCAAAAAAAAACATTTGCTTTTACTTTGTAAGCAAATTAGGCGGCTACAGATTGAGCTGGAGGTGCGGGGAACAATCGTGTCCTCGTCTGACCTCCGGTGAACCCGCCGGTCAGGCCACGAAGCTGGCGCACACATCGAGTTAATTTAGTAAAAAAAAAATTGTAATAAACGCTGGTTTGATTTATGCAATGTACTGCGGTATTATGGGATGCTGCCACTGCGGTGTGATGATCAGCACATAGGGCTTGCAATCCGGAGCCCGACGGTTTCCATACGATCTCCCGGCAGAGCAGCCTGTATACTTGGAGTTTGCATGTCTGTCTCTCTCCCTCTCTCCTCGTGGTCGTGTGAATATTTCTCCGGGTCCCCTCCCTCCACATTTAGAATGAACATGCATTCAAGAGTATTTGACTGCTGCTATACATTTCCACGTGATAAGGCGCTTTGGTTGAGCTATTATTTATGGTAGCAAGGTCGCTTCAGAAAAAGAGCTATATAGCTCAGTGGGTCTTACCTGGTAAAATAGAAAATAGTTTATAGTTTAGGGTTTTAATCGTTTTTCGTTGAAACGATTGGGCACAAACAGAAAATGCCAATTTGTCACTAGTACAGCACACCGGTGTGTTGGAGGGCCAAGCCACAACATTTACAATCTGAGTACGACGTTTCGCCAGTAATTACAACGAGCTTCATCAGGCGACAGCCAGATTTGTACTAACGAAACATTTATAAAATTTACGCGATCTAACCCAAAAAAAATTCTTATGCATGATATTGATCGCGAAAGCCTACGTGTTAAACGTATTGGGCACAAGTTCCTTGTTTCCCCCCTGACACACCAGCAGTGTAAATGAGCTCAACACAGTCGATCAGCAGGTTGCGTGCGGTGGAGTAAAGTGTGGGTACTCCTACCTCTTCTAAAACAGCTCGCTAGTGTGAAAGAGTAAGCCAAAACATCCTCGCTCGCGCTTCCTCTAGCGGAGACGATTCCGCCAACATGATGTGAGCAAGTAATTGCAGTGATGCACCTTTGCCTTAATACGGTATTGCAGTGTAATAGTAACAATTTTTGGCCCCTTATCACAGCACCGATGGGCGAAGGCCTGCCCATGCCATTGTTCACCATATAACTGATTCAGATATAACTCACCACTCATATTAGCCATGGCAGGGAATTGATCTCATGTCACTGGGTTCAGAGTGCAATGTGCTCACCACTGCAACCACTCCCTATTCTACAAACACCTTTAACGTTTAAATAAAATTATAGTTCGTATAAAGGGTCACGTTTAATCGCGTTTAATGAAAAATGTCGAGCGAAACGCGACTGTCTTTGGTGACCGTTTAATGCCATTTTTGGCATTTGCGAGTGATGTCACGGAGCCGCCATGACAACTTGGAAGGACCGCAGTGAGCCGAATAAAAATAAATAAATATATTTTTCATCATTTGCCACAGCAGAGAGAGCAAGCTGTGAAAGAAAGCCCTGTGGTAGTTGACCACTGTTTCTCTGTGTGAGCGCGGAGAAGGCAGAGACGACCTTATCAAACGCGATACTACATTAAAAAAATGTGTGCACCCTTGCCCACCCCCCCCACCCCCCCGCCCATCTTGCGATATCGTGTGCAGCCCCCTGTGCGGAAGGATGAGTTCGACTCGAGTGACGACTGTTCCATGCCGGAGGCTCCCACGGACTGCTCCTTCGGCTCCTCCACGCCAGGTGTCCGTCCACTCCGCACATGTCCACACCTTACCTGCACTCTTGAGCAGAGGACTGTAGCCCACACTGCGACTGGCGGTCAGAGTTGGCCAGAGGTACTTGGTGGCCCGGAGTAGAAAGCCAATTGGGGTGTCCACTTATTCCTGAGTGGCA
Organism: Petromyzon marinus; assembly: GCF_048934315.1. Lineage (NCBI taxonomy): Eukaryota > Metazoa > Chordata > Hyperoartia > Petromyzontiformes > Petromyzontidae > Petromyzon > Petromyzon marinus. The sequence continues at coordinate 5,990,470 of NC_133676.1, read as the reverse complement.
GAAACTAAAAATGGGCGAATTGTGGCACCCTCTTTTGCGTGAAGCTCTGGGAAAATTGTTCCCTGGCCCCCTCCACCGCCCGACCCTCGCCACCATCCCCCTGGGCAGCCAATTGTACACCCACACGGCGCTCATCGGTCACTGCATAGTATGTTCTAACAAAAATAAAGATACTCTGTATCGCCTTAAGAGGCTATTGGGGCAAGTGCTGTTAGCAAGCATCTATTTAGGCCGGCAATCTATACGATGGGGTGGATGTCCTATGCCACGCCCGGCCACCTTTGTCTTCCTAGTGCTGATATTTTCACACCGCATCAGGCACTTATTTATAGCTGAGTTTGCTTCGGGGTAGACCCAGCACTGGTTCAGTTATTAATCACAGTTTTTTTGTCGTGAGCAGGAATCGAACCCGGGTCACCAGATTCGTAGTACAACGCGCTAGCCTCTGCACCACCGCTCCCCACCCCATGTTATAACCAGTGCCTCGAACTGCAAACCTTTACACCACTCACTTGGGCCGCCATCCTAACAAGGGGTGTTGGTTGTGTTTTTACCGACGGTGTGACCCTCGTTATTCCGAGTTTCTGCACTGCTACGTGTCCTTGTAAAAAAATGATGGACGGTTACCATTAAAGCCGCTTTAATAATTCTGCTAATGATTCTGGTCAAGCTGACACAGTGATTATTGTTTTTGGCCACAAGGCACATTTGTACATACTTTTGGTCCAAATACTTCTTGTACACCCGTAGACACACACACGCAGGGGCTGATTTTGTACGTTTGCCCACTGACAAAGAAATTATCAGTCTATAATTTTAATGGTAGGTTTATTTGAACAGTGAGAGACAGAATAACAACAAAAAAATCCAGAAAAACGCATGTCAAAAATGTTATAAATTGATTTGCATTTTAATGAGGGAAATACGTATTTGACCCATCTGCAAAACATGACTTAGTACTTGGTGGCAAAACCCTTGTTGGCAATCACAGAGGTCAGACGTTTCTTGTAGTTGGCCACCAGGTTTGCACACATCTCAGGAGGGATTTTGTCCCACTCCTCTTTGCAGATCTTCTCCAAGTCAATTAAGGTTTCGAGGCTGACGTTTGGCAACTCGAACCTTCAGCTCCCTCCACATATTTTCTATGGGATGAAGGTCTGGAGACTTGCTAGGCCACTCCAGGACCTTAATGTGCTTCTTCTTGAGCCACTCCTTTGTTGCCTTGGCCGTGTGTTTTGGGTCATTGTCATTCTGGAATACCCATCCACGACCCATTTTCAATGCCCTGGCTGATGGAAGGAGGTTCTCACCCAAGATTTGACGGTACATGGCCCCGTCCATCGTCCCTTTGATGCGGTGAAGTTGTCCTGTCCCCTTAGCAGAAAAACACCCCCAAAGCATAATGTTTCCACCTCCATGTTTGATGGTGGGGATGGTGTTTTTGGGGTCATAGGCAGCATTCCTCCTCCTCCAAACACGGCGAGTTGAGTTGATGCCAAAGAGCTCCATTTTGGTCTCATCTGACCACAACACTTTCACCCAGTTGTCCTCTGAATCATTCAGATGTTTATTGGCAAACTTCAGACGGGCACGTATATGTGCTTTCTTGAGCAGGGGTACCTTGCGGGCGCTGCAGGGTTTCAGTCCTTCACGGCATAGTGTGTTACCAATTGTTTTCTTGGTGACTATGGTCCCAGCTGCCTTGAGATCATTAACAAGATCCTCCCGTGTAGTTATGGGCTGATTCCTCACCGTTCTCATGATCATTGCAACTTCACGAGGTGAGATCTTGCATGGAGCCCCAGGCTGAGGGAGATTGACAGTTCTTTTGTGTTTCTTCTATTTGCGAATAATCGTACCAACTGTTTTCACCTTCTCACCAAGCTGCTTGGCAATGGTCTTGTAGCCCATTCCAGCCTTGTGTAGGTCTACAATCTTGTCCCTGACATCCTTGGAGAGTTCTTTGGTCTTGGCCATGGTGGAGAGTTTGGAATCTGATTGATTGATTGCTTCTGTGGACAGGTGCCTTTTGTACAGGTAACAAGCTGAGATTAGGAGCACTCCCTTTAAGAGTGTGCTCCTAATGTCAGCTCGTTACCTGTATAAAAGACACCTGAGAGCCAGAAATCTTTCTGATTGAGAGGGGGTCAAATACTTATTTCCCTCATTAAAATGCAAATCAATTTATAAAATTTTTGACATGCGTTTTTCCGGATTTTGTTGTTGTTATTCTGTCTCTCACTGTTCAAATAAACCTACCATTAAAATTATCGACTAATAATTTATTTTTTCATTAGACCTCCTTTGCCGGTACCAAATGTAATAATAGGGGTTTTCTCCTTTATTCTGGCAACAAAACTGAAACCTTTTTACAAGGATTCATGTCTGCGTTAACCACAATACCTGCAGTCAAAATGCAAACAAAAAGATACTATGATAATATATGCATTGTCCTTGAAACTGATTGGTCCACACCAAGGGACGGCTTTCTTTTGAGCCTCGACCCAATTGGTGCTCGACCAGATGACGCCAAAAGGCGTACAGCTCAAAGACAATGCACTATCAAAGTAATGAGGGCTCGGGGTGAGCATCTACATCATTAGATGTAGATGCTCACCAGATGACACCTTTTGGCGTCATCTGGTCGAGCACCAATTGGATCGAGGCTCAAAAGAAAGCCGTCCCTTGGTGTGGACCAATCAGTTTCAAGGACAATGCATATATTATCATAGTATGTTTTTTGTTTGCATTTTGACTGCAGGTATTGTGGTTAATGCAGACATGAATCCTTGTAAAAAAGGTTTCAGTTTTGTTGTCAGAAAAAAGGGGAAAAACCCTATTATTATGATCATTTCTTTGTCAGTGGGCAAACGTACAAAATCAGCAGGGGATCAAATACTTTTTCCCTCGCTGTATCACAATGGATATTCTTTTCACAAATCTGGAATTGAGAAGCAAACTAAGATGAGTTACAATGCAACGATAAAATATCGCTTGTATGGAAATGAACATACCATGTGCGTGTGGTTATTTTTTGAGGCCTGCGTAATTTGCATCACACTCCTGCACGTGCCACGAGAGACTGGGAAACTCACCGCCTTCAAATCTGACAATGTGCTTCCTTTGGTTGGGGCTTGGGCATTTGTTGTTCTGCTTGGGTCAGCGTGACTTGCATGCCAGGCCTCTCCAAGTTATCCGCGTTGCCTTGGTATCTGTAAACCATTTAAAGTATAATATATCCCGACAACCGGGCAGCTATCCAACATTTTATTCCCTTATAATGCCTAATGCATTTCCTACGCAGGTTATGTCCAGACCAGGAATGATGTTTGCTCAAAATTGTTCACATATTCAGATGAGCCCCTGTCTGTGATTCTGCTGAAAGGGGCATTTTAATTAACGACGAACCAGCTTCTCCTCTCCAGTGGAACACTTTCACTTCCCCCTCCCTGGACCCATCGGTGACATTGGTTTTATTTCGACATGTCTGTCCCAGCGCATCGCTTTTACTTTCTCGTGCAGGTTCATGCTATTCAGCTGATAGTGCGTGCTTTATTGCCCACAACTGCCTGCCAATAGCTGCTTGCCTATGCTTTGTTTACATATTTATGTACAGGTTTCCCTTAATTTATGCGATTCGGTTTTGTGTGATTGCAAACTGTATATATAGCTAACCTATTTATACCCAGAATTCGCGATATGTGCTTTGAATTCACTCATTTGGGGCGGATATGCGGTCGGATGTGGGACAACATTGTGTGTAATTGTGTGCTACTCGGCAGGCAGCTGTCTCGTACTGAGCATTGTGGGTTGGGTGACTGTTGGGTCCATGCTACACTTACGCTTTGTGTGCCTTTTTTTTTGGAACGTATCTACCACATAAAGTGAGGGAAACCTATACAGTCCTTTTGTCAATCCACTGCTGGATGAGGGCCTCCCTATTCTGTGTGGGCCATGGGAGCTCTTTGACCTTACAGAGGGTGCAGAGAAAATCTGGTTGTGCACACTGATATTATACATGTAATGGCTTGCTCATACTGTCCGCTTTAGCCTATACTTTATATGTGTAGTGCAGTCCAACCACGCGGAGACGAGGAATACTATACACTCACACCAGTGTAGGTGCCCCCTATTCTCTGTCCTTCACTTGGACCTGGGATAACGATATACGTCGGGCCTTACTTCGGCTACCCCTAGGCTCTCTTACCCGTCTGCCCAGGCCTGGAGATCAGCCAACATGGCCCTTCGACGAGGAGAAGAGAGACCTCTTCCAGCCGATCCTTACCCTGGCTCCCCACGATGACCACGTGTCCGTCACATGGTCCCCCTTAAGAACCTTCTCGGCAGCTCTTCCCCCCAGCTCGGCCCCACCAACTTTCCCGAAAGTGCTTTCCGAAAGTCCCCCCCCACGCTCATCTCTCATTGGCTACTCACAGTACTCCTCTACATATGAACTCGCTCAATGGAAGTAATAATCCTCTGTACATGTACACTCATGTTGGAAACTCACTGCTGGATGAGAGCCTCGCTATACCTTGTGGTTCATGCGGTTATTCAACCATACTTTGCTACGCTGGTTGGTGTGCGTTGATAAAGGCGAGGTGGCATAGACGTTGGAGCATAGGTACAGTACAAAGAGTACTGTAGTTTTTTTTCGCCACTGCTCTCTGCTGACAGTATAGCCCCACACAAGAAATACGGTGGTTGCCCATCCAAGCACTCTCCAGACGCAAACTCGCTTAGCTTACAAGATCTTGATGAGCCCTAGTGCAACTCCGGGTGAGTTGGTAAGGGGCATTGAGTGTTGTGCCAACGCTGGCCATTTACCCTTTGCTCGCTCGCACCCACATGCTCATTCACCTTGCGCCAGCGTTTGCGGAGTCCGTGCCCGCCATCAGCGCCGTCCCCCTAACCTAACCCTTACCCTTACCTAACCCTAACCTAACCCTTACCCTTACCTAACCCTAACCTAACCCTTACCCTTACCTAACCCTAACCTAACCCTTACCCTTACCTAACCCTAACCCTAACCTAACCCTTACCCTTACCTAACCCTAACCTAACCCTTACCCTTACCTAACCCTAACCCAACCCTTACCTAACCCTAACCTAACCCTAACCTAACCCTTACCCTTACCTAACCCTAACCTAACCCTTACCCTTACCTAACCCTTATGTATCCCTTACCTAACCCTTATCTATCCCTTACCTAACCCTTACCTAACCCTTACCTAACCCTTACCTAACCCTTATCTATCCCTTACCTAACCCTTATCTATCCCAACCCTAACCTAACGCTAACCTAACCCTAACCTAACCCTTACCTAACCCTTACCTAACCCTAACCCTTACCTAACCCTTATCTATCCCAACCCTAACCTAACCTAACGCTAACCTAACCCTAACCGAACCCTTACCTAACCCTTACCTAACCCTAACCTTACCCTATCCCAACCCTTACCTAACCTAACGCTGACCTAACCCTAACCTAACAATAAACCTAACCTAACCCTAATCTAACACTTACCTAACCCTATTCCAACCCTAACCTAACTTAACGCTAACCTAACCCTAAACTAACCCTTACCTAACCCTAACCTTACCCTATCCCAACCCTTACCTAACCTAACGCTAACCTAACCCTAACCTAGCAATAAACCTAACCTAACCCTAACCTAACTCTAATCTTACCTTAACCCTAATCCTAACATAACCCGAACCTAACCCGAAACCTAACCCTAACCAACCCGAACCTAACCCTCACCCAACTCTAACCTAACCCTAACACTAACCCTAACCTAACAATAAACCTAATCCTTACACTAACCCTCACCCAACTCTAACCCTAACCTAACAATAAACCTAACACTAACCCTCACCCAACTCTAACACTAACTCTCACCCAACTCTAACCTAACCTAACCCTAACACTAACCCTCACCCAACTCTAACCCTAACCTAACAATAAACCTAACACTAACCCTCACCCAACTCTAACCCTAACCTAACCCTAACCTAACAATAAACCTAACACTAACCCTCACCCAACTCTAACCTAACCCTCACCCAACTCTAACCTAACCCTCACCCAACTCTAACCTAACCCTAACACTAACCCTCACCCAACCCTAACCTAACTCTAACACTAACCCTCACCCAACTCTAACCTAACACTAACCCTCACCCAACTCTAACCTAACCCTAACACTTACCCTCACTTAAATCTTACCTAATCCTAACACTAACCCTCACCTAACCCTAACACTAACCCTCACCCAACTCTAACCTAACCCTCACCCAACTATAACCTAACACTAACCCTCACCCAACTCTAACCTAACCCTAACACTAACCCTCACTCAACTCTAACCTAACCCTCACCCAACTCTAACCTAACACTAACCCTCACCCAACTCTAACCTAACCCTAACACTAACCCTCACCCAACTCTAACCTAACTCTAACACTAACCCTCACCCAACTCTAACCTAACACTAACACTAACCCTCACCCAACTCTAGCCTAACTCTTTTTAGTCGGGCACTGCGTGATATCTTCTTGCGGTGACTTGACGCGTTGTGACGCGCTTCTTGACGCGTTGCGACGCGCCACCTGACGAGTTGTGACGCGCCACTTGACACCTTGTGACTTGCCTCTCGACGCATTGTGACGCGCCACCTGACGAGTTGTGACGCGCCACTTGACACCTTGTGACTTGCCTCTTGACGAGTTGTGACGCGCCACTTGACACCTTGTGACTTGCCTCTTGAGGCGTTGTGACGCACCCCTTGACGCGTTGTGACTTGCCTCTTGACGCGTTGTGACGTGCCACTTGACGCGTTGCGACGGACCACTTGACGCGTTGTGACGCGCCACTTGACGCGTTGTGACGGACCACTTGACGCATTGTGACGCGCCTCTTGACGCGTTGTGACGCGCCTCCTGACGAGTTGTGACGCGCCACTTGACGCGTTGTGACGCGCCACTTGACGCGTTGTGACGTGCCTCTTGACACGTTGTGACACGCCACTTGATGCATTGTAACGCGCCACTTGATGCGTTGTGACGTGCCACTTGACGCCTTGTGACTTGCCTCTTGACACGTTGTGACGCGCCTCTTGAGGCGTTGTGACGCGCCTCTTGACGCCTTGTGACTTGCCTCTCGACGCGTTGTGACGCGCCACTTGACGCGTTGTGACGCGCCTCTTGACGCCTTGTGACTTGCCTCTTGAGGCGTTGTGACGCGCCACTTGACGCGTTGTGACGCGCCACTTGACGCCTTGTGACTTGCCTCTTGACGCGTTGTGACGCGCCACTTGACACGTTGTGACGGACCACTTGACGCGTTGTGACGCGCCTCTTGACGCGTTTTGACGCGCCTCTTGACGCGTTGTGACGCGCCACTTGACACGTTGTGACGGACCACTTCACGCCTTGTGACTTGCCTCTTGAGGCGTTGTGACGCGCCACTTGACGCCTTGTGACTTGCCTCTTGAGGCATTGTGACGCGCCCCTTGACGCGTTGTGACGCGCCACTTGACGCCTTGTGACTTGCCTCTTGAGGCGTTGTGACGCGCCTCTTGATGCGTTGTGACGCGCCTCTTGACGCCTTGTGACTTGCCTCTTGAGGCGTTGTGACGCACCTCTTGACGCGTTTTGACGCGCCTCTTGACACGTTGTGACGGACCACTTGACGCATTGTGACGCGCCTCTTGACGCGTTGTGACGCGCCACTTGACGCGTTGTGACGCGCCACTTGACACGTTGTGACGCGCCTCTTGACGCGTTGTGACTCGCCACTTGACACGAAACCGCCACTGGCTGAGAGTGCTCCGTTAAAGCGACATGCTGTCCCAGAAAGGTGGTCTCAAGATGTGGCTTTGGAGGAAAACAACTGGGAACTTTTTTTTATATTTCAACAAGCCGCAATCTTACCAACACTTGCATGGAGTGCCTTATAAAATTGGCCCCTCGTGGATTTGTTTGAACAGGCATTGTGAATTTATAATGAAACCGTACAATATCTTGTGATGCAGTGGCCCCTTTCTTCCGTTCTGCATTTATCACCTTTAAAAAAAAAATAAACAATGCCTTCAGCAGCATCCTGTGTTTCTGACAAAGGACACGCTGCTCTAATTGCACATTACATTGTTGCGATGTGTGTGGAGTGGCCACCAGGCGCCCCGTTTCGAGCGTTACATTTTGCCGACTTTTGAGCACCATCAGTGCACTCGCCATGAATTGTAAAACACTTCAATTGACACGTGCAAGTTTGTACGCGAGGCAGTGTTTCCGTAGTGCCATGCAAAGGGCGTCTCAATTTAAAGATTAATAAAAAAATAAAAAAGGACTCCGCTATAAATATTTATATCCAAGCACATCACCAATGCAGTGCGTGTTTTCCCTGGTGTTTGTGTAATTGACTATTTTCATTATGTCACACTTAAGGAGTATTGCATAGACGTTGGGTATATTATTCACATACGCACATACCAATTATCTTGCCGCCCCTGCTCACCCTATATATATTTATTTGTAGTTGAACAAGATTAAAATGTCATCTCCTGAACGGATGAAGAGAAAATATAAAATATTGAGCTACGGGACTGTGGTTAGCATGCCGTGCTGCGAACCCAGTGACCCAAGTTTGATTCCTGGTGACGGCTAACATCGGTGGAAAGGGACATCAGAACTGCCCCCCCGCTCCTGCTCCCACCCCTTGGAAGCCCTATGGAACAGAGTGGTGAAGTATGGTACACAATGCTCATGATCCACATGGCTTTGGTGGGGGGGGGGGAGGAGGGCCTTTATCTGACGGCGGATTGAGACTGGCTTTTATTTTTGTTTGTTTAATACCTGGGCATGATCACCTGCCGGACAGTTGCAGTAGTATAGACCGAGCAGCTCGCAAATCGGAAGGCTGCGAGTTCAAATCCTTGCCGCCATGAGGTGGCTCGTCACATCATCCCTTTGGGGTGGGGGTGGTCAATAAAATGAGCAGCGTTTTTGGGCGAAGTCAACAGTAGGTCGTCCTATGTATAGACCCCCCCCCCCCGCCATAGGAATGTGGAATTCACACACCACCGTGCTTAGGGCTGCAAACAGGGAGAGTGGGGGGGGGGGTGCTCGTTCACGCCATAAATAACAGAAATAACTCTTTGACTCGCTGGCCTGGACAGCGGAGGAGGCCGCCGCCGGGGGCGAGCGCAGTAAACGGATGTTTTCCAAGAAACCGCTTTCTTGGTGAGGCACACGGTGGGTCATCGAGATGCACGGTGGCGGCGCGACGGTCTGCCGCGCCGTCGCGACCGCTGCGAGGGACAGAGTCCACCCGGGCCCTGTAGGCAGGGGCAAGGTGTTGGAAGGCCAAGGTGTTTGTCAGAGGCGTTTATATTGCCGGGCCATTATTAGGACTCTGCGGGGAGTGTAAAGGGAAAGGTTGTTTGTGCGTTTTGCAGGGGGGATAGGGAAGGGGAGGGGGTGGCTGTTGTGTACACTGGACAAGAGACCCGCATGCCCCTCTTGGACACGTTTACCCATAGCGAGTGGGGAAATCATTCGGGCCAAGCAGAGGGCTAAATGCACTTGAACAATTTCCTTTGGTTGATCCGTCAATGGTGACATATCGTCCTGTGTGATCGGCATCGTGGGAGGCATGAGGGGGTGGGGTGGCTGGTCGTTGTTCTGCATGCGGTGGGGTTGATTGAGGGTGGCTTCGGGAGAGGACAAAAAAAACAATGTTAATGATTACCTGGTAAAGAGATCATTAGGGCCTCAAATTTCCACAAGATGTCAATCATTGTCGACGTTCGCAAACAGCAAAAAATACCAGAAATAACCAGGAACCCAGATGCCTTTCAGTATTCAAACCGACGTGAAAAAAATGCCACTTTTCCAATGCTGTGTTTTACAGATTCTAAAGAACATAGACATCCGTTTGTTGTTCTAATAATGAATTTGCTTATCTCTGCAACATTTTGTACAGAAGATTCTGTATTTTTCTATAGAGATACCAGTGGAAACTAAAAACAGCAGCTTATTCCCGATGTTTCATCAGGTTTTTTTTTCAGTTTTTCAGTTTATTTATTTTGGTCTAGCCCTGTGAGCCATCCGGCTCTTGAATCGGGTGCAACCGCAACAAACAAAAAAACAAAAACACGAACAAGAAAACATCTTAAAGTGACTATGTGTTATTACGTCCCGAGTCATTCACTCTGTTAAGAAAATCAAGTGGGCTTGAGCAGGTGGGCTTGAGCATGTGGGCTGGGGTATGACACTTCGCGAGCAGGCAAGGCGAAGCCCTGTGGTTAGTACTGACATCAGGGTGGCAAACAAAGGAGGGAACATAGCCATAGGGGCACGTCCGCAGTGGAGATGGAAGGAAGAAATCAGCTTCGTGTGCCGGTGGTAAATCGATTGTTACATCCAAGGACCGTGAGAGATGGGAATGGGTTGGGGAGGTTTTCAAACTGCAGTGGATTGATCATGTTTGACGACGATGACGATTCCTTCACAGTTGTGTTACTGGGAATAATATTTTTCTATCGATTTAATCGCTGCTCCTAGAGAGAGTCTGATTTTCCATTGTACACCTTCAACACGTCGTGCATAAGCACTTAGAGAACAGTTTTTGAGTGCGTGCGATTTGGTGGCTGTGTCGTGCAGCTGTAATAGCACACTGCGCTATGAAGCCGGCAACCCGAGTTCGATTCCTGGTTATGGCCAACACCAGTGACAATTATCTGAACCGGTCCTGAGCCTCCCCTAGGTCAACTCCGCCTCAAATGAGTATCTGGTATGGTGTATAAAATGTCAGCACTGGGGAGACAAAGGCGGCCGGGCTTAATGCTGGCCACACACCCCCTCGTGTGCCGTGTTAACCTTCATTGGTGCTCCCTAATAGCACTCGCCCCAAACAGTTTGTTAATGGTTATATGGGGCATCTTTGTCTTTGTGGTTATTTTTGCCACAGCATCTTCAGATGCTCCTCTATTTAAATGCTTTACAAAGGCACGTTTTGAAAAAAATGATCGTACCTATTTAATAAATGTTTTTTTGCAAAAATGGAATACCTCCATTGTGAAATGATGCCTAAATATTGAAGGCCAAACAGATTTTAGGAACTAATGGCCCATGAGCCTCATTATACATGTCTCACTAAAATAATGTACGTATGGTGCATACGAAGTTAAACATACACACATGCAAAACACTGAACAATGGACAATTTAGAGGCCAACCAACCTCAGCTACATTTTTCTTCCATTAACCACATAGTCAAATAATTCTCGAAAAGACAGACGAATATTGAGTACCGTTATGGCTGGGCTTCTATCGATGATGAAAAGGCATTTTATTCGGAGTGCTCAACCATAGGGATCGAGCAACGATATATTATCTTACATTCGTAGATCGCCTTCACTAACGGCGCTTAATAAAGTAAAAAAAACGGTGAAAAAATAAAATGATTTCGATGGCAGGGGCATGCAAGGGTTTGACGAATGAGTGACCACGATAGAGGGGTGCATTGGGGTCACAAAAGGGTAGGGGAGGGAAGTGGTAGGGGACGGTGAGGGGAGGGAAGGGGAAAATAATGGAGTGCTCAACCGTGGAGATAGAGCAACGAGATCAGGCTCACGTGCAGGAATAAGATGGATCGTGGCATCGCGAGACCGTGCGTTGCAGGATTGCAGCGACATACTAATACTATTTTACTGATACATTATTTTTTATTTTACCAGGTAAGGCCCACGGAGCTATTTAGGGCATTTTTCAGAAGCGACCCGACCACAAATGATACCTCAACGCAGTGGCTTACTGTGTGGAAAATTCTAGCAGCAAATACTCTAAACGGATGTTTCTAAATGTGGAGATAAAAACCAGATGACCCGGAGAAATATGCTGTATAACTCCAAATATACAGCAGGCATCAGGGTCGGGATTGAACCCACGACCTCTAGTATACCAGGCGAGGTAGTTAACATCTTGCCACCATGGGGGGGAGGCCTTCTTTACATCCAGCAGTGGATCACCAGCATCATGGCCTGCAGTGAAAAAAATATTATTCGTGCTAAAAACGACACGTTTGTGAATTGCGTTTTGTGGAACAACACTTGAATAACGCGCACCGCGACCCTCGCCCCCCGCATGTCAACTGGGCACGTAAGAGGACCTTACCTTGCGACTCTGCCGTCTTTAGTGCGCCAACTTGGCCTCAGTGGCGCGACGTGCGACGTGCCCTAATGCCAACGTCCGCGAATCTCCCCTTGCAGGAGAGTCGAGCATGAACTCGGGGAACCTCGGATTGCTGGCCAGCTTCGAAAACTTTGGCCAGAGTGCCAGCAACATGACGTCTCCCTTCTCCATGCTGCCCCATCTGTCCGACCTGGTCAGCTACAGCATCCAGAAAGTCATCGGCTTTGCCAAGAGCATTCCCGGATTCAGGTTAGTTCTACATAATCACGAGCACATTTTCTATCTGCAAAGGCTGTGAGGAAGGCTGTATGTTTGGGAATGGGTTTGAAGAGGTCTTCGTACAGCAGTGGGTTGATTATTTCTGACGAGGATAATGATGATGATGATGATTTTTTCACAGTCGTGTTACTGGGAATAATATTTTTCTATCAATTGATTGCTGGTTCTAGAGAAAGTCTGGTTGTCGCTGTGCACGTCAACACATCATTAGTGTTTATGCACTGTCTTCAGTAGTAGGGGGCGATGTTGCTGTGTAATCCCCATTGAGTTGTGTTTTTCCATTTCGTACTGTGCTCACGCACGTTGATCTGAGCGCGTGACCCCGACGGCGCTATCCTAGCGGATTTAATCTTCCACCGCGGGGTATTGTTTTCATTTGGAATGTGCCAGATAAAAAAAATGCAAGTCCAATTGTGAACGTATCAGAATTGTTTGTAGGTTCGACCATTATGCTGGTGCCTTTGCGTCAAAAAATGTTTTATACGGACATCCCCCAATATATACGGAACAGATACGCTCACGAAAATTTTTCCCAAAAGCAAAATTCTGCATATCGAGTTGTTGTATAATGAGGGATGACTGATTGTATGTGAATCGATATCTGTTTTTCGATATACGATTTTTTTTAATGTGTTCCTCTGGAATGTGTACATTTTGTGTTTGTGCACGATATATCCATTATCAGTACATGACTCGGGTTAAAGTAAAACTTTTGGAGGTACTGTTCCTATTTCAACAATTTATTAAGCAAGCTTAAATGCAGCTAACGGTATGTGCGTGTCTGCCTTGGCTTCATGACAACGTATAGCCCCGTTATGTACATATTTTTTATTTTATTTTTGTGATAAAAGAGTTGCACAGTTTTCATACGAACAGCATTACGTAAATTATGTTATATAAATGCGAAGTGGTTTTGGAGGTGCATGTGCTGCTGTGGTGTGTTATGTGGCTTATCTTTCCCAGTAACCACGAGCAGAAGAAATTAACTCCTAAGATCCGTTCTCTAGCTCTCGCTCCCTCTCTCGCTCCCTCTCTCTGTCCATCTCCCATCCATTTTGATCTTTTTAAGAGGGTGTCTCAAAAATTCGAGTTTTTTCCCCCTAATGATTATTCAGTGAAACATTCACTTCCAGAAACGCATGTGCTCTCTCGCTACCAACAATTCATTTAAATTTTGGCAAACGGATGGTACGTAATTGCAGGCTACAGCCCTTCATGCGACTACAACTTAGCATGATTTCCCCAACGACTGCCTCATGCATCACTGCCATGCTCCTTTTTTTTCAAATAAACCTCTTACACTTCTACAGTTCATATCAATATTAAGCAGCGTGTCTATCCTCCCTCCCGAGAGAGTGGGGGATGCCATAACGGCTGGAGTGAGAAAGCTGTTTCATACAAATTAAATCGGGGCAAAGCAGAGTTGAGCCTGTTGACGGCGCTCGGTTGAGTGACCAGCATTGCGCAAACACACGGGCTGAGTAGGCATCGTGGGCAGCAGACAGAAGGCAGTGCAGCAACATCCACTGTCGTTTTCGGAGAGCCGAACCGAACTGCGAAGCGGAACTGAAAAACCGCAAACCGATAACCGAACGCAAGTCAAAGTCGTTTATTCCTCCGGAGCGGTCCGCAACGTGCGGCCAGGAGCGTTGCACCGCGCGCTCCATCGGTGGGGCACAATGCTCTGGACCCTCCGCCCGGAGCTCTATTCACAGTGCCAGAGGGAGTCCCTTCATCCTCGGCGCCCGTTTTTTTTTCCGACACGCGGCAAGAGAGGGGGCGAGAGCACAAGCGGTGCCGTGCATCACGAGTTAGGTCCGCGGTGGAGGGAAAGCTAATCTGCACGTCCCACACACACACACGCAGATGTTTTTTCACTCTCTCTCTCTCTATTCCCCATCGTGGCCGTAGAGCTTTCCGTGGAGGCAAGATTGTCTGGGTAAATAATAGCAGCTATAAGATCGCGCCAAAAACACCTTTTTTAATTCTGGGTAGCATGAAATGAAAGAAACAGCGGGGAAGCTTGTTTACCGAGACAGAGGGGCTTGCAGTTTGTGACCTTGCTGTCTGCATGGCAGTGCAGCCTGTCTGTGTGCACAGTGCCTAACATCCATGCCCTCTGCCGCTCTCTGCCCTTTTAAAACACTTTTCTCGCGTGCATTAATTTGCCTTAAAAATTCCGCAAAACTCGCACGGGGCACAGACTTCTCCAAGCGAGAGCCAAAGTCAAGGTGACTTAACTGCTCGAATGAGCGTAGCGAGACGTCTGCGCTCAATCCGTTTAGATTCCCGAGCTATTTGACGGACCGAGTCGACTCCCAACCCAGATTCGAACTCGCAACCTTCCGATCCCGGCCGTATCGAAATTGAAGAGCAAGAGCTGCTTCCTCATTCAGGCGTAAGCTTGATTTAACAAAAAAAAAGGCAAAAGCACCGCCTAGGCCAAGGGGATCTGTGTAACGTCATACCCGGGGGAGAGAGAGAAAGAGAGAGGGGGAGGGAGAGCAATCCCCGTTTTGCATTCGTTCTCGGAAAACCTCGGGGATGTCTTTAAAATTTGCCGCGCGTTGGTTTCGACTGAGTTGAATGTGCAGCAGCTATGCCGGCATTTGTCAGAACAGTGGGATAATGGTTGCCGGGCGTGGCGTCCCGTGCCCTACCCTGTCCATAGCCTTGTCCTGGGCTGACCTCATTTGAATGCTCACTAAAAACAGAATCAGCCAAGCCATCGCCTGCAGCAGCAGCAGCAACAACAATAATATGTAAGATTTAAAAACTTTTTTTTTACAAACCTGCGTTGCAAGCCAGACGTTATCTCGTACAGTGAACGTGGTGTATGTGTCGTGGGAAATGTAGGCGAGACAAGTGAGCTGCTGTCTCGTGCAGAGTGCACTTGAGGTTATGTTATTGCGATGCTATCGAACGTTACTGGGCATGTGGCATCATTTTTATCCGTCCGAGGGAATTCACAAAACTCGGACGGGACTAAATTAGGCGGGGCGCTGTACAAAAAGCATGACTGATGATGGTGCAGTGACCACGATTTCACCTCACAGAAAAGTTAGAACAGTGATACATCGTATAAATACGGTATTATATATCTATTTAAAACATAATCAATTTGCCATTGGCACTAAGTACCGAAAGTCATGTTTTGGACGATTCTAGCTGCACGGTGTGTGAGGCGAGTGTTGTGGGCCCATCTGGGTCACTCCAGTGCTACTTCTGGGGTCACATTGAAGGCCTCGTGTTTTAAAAGGACATTCCCCTCCCCCCCACTGCCTCCGCCCGCCCTCCACTTTGAATTGGCGCTAGCTCGCACTGTTGCAATTCCTCTGCAGCAGTGTGTAGAGTGTACGTTTCCATCTTAATTGGCACAGATGCAGAAATTCAGACAACTGCTGCCCTTTAATTGCATTGCACGGGCGTGTGCGAGTGCGTGACACGTTGTGGGGAGCGGTGGTGTAGCGGTCAGCACTACGCTGCGCTACGAACCCGGCAACCCGAGTTCGGTTCCCGCTCACGGCCAACACCAGTGACGATTATCTGAATCGGTCCTGGGCCTCCCCTAGGTCGACTCGGCCTCAAATGAGTATCTGGTGCGGTGTGTCAATATCACACCACTCAGGAGACAAAGGCAGTCGGACGTGGTGCTGGCCACCCACCCCCTCGTGTAACGTGCCGGGCCTTCATAGGTTCTGCTCGCTAACAGCACTTGCCCCAACAGTCTGAACGCTATACAAGGCGGTCGTTGTCTTATCAAGTTTACCAGGACAACTCAATTATCATAATGCTTGGGTCACCACCTCTCTACCGAGCATTGTGATAGCCACCTCTCTAGAGGGGCCCCTGATCGAAGTGTCTGTGATGCAGTGGTTGTCACCGGTGAAAACAACCCCCTACCTCCTCGCGGTGCCAGACGGGCAACTCTGTCATGGACAGTGCTGTGGGGGGAGGTCCAATTCCGATTGGCTCCTCCCTTCATGGCATCTGTGTCCACCACAGTGGCTAAACGGGGGCTCTGGATGGGTGCGAGGGGCTAGTAACCCCTCCACCTTCAATTAATTACCACTAAACTACGAATGAAATATGTAACTAATTAGCTTGTGCCGGAGGCCCCGGGGGGACAGGCGTCTATGATGTCTCCTGGCCAAACCCCAATTGGCGGAGCCAGGATATTGAATAATAACCCTCGGGGCTCCTCCAGAAACAACGAAATGCCACTACGGATGGTCACGTGGAATGTTCGAACGCTCCCTGCGGAGGAGAAGCTGCCACTCCTCTGTCGGGAGCTGGACCGGTACCGCCTGGATCTCTGTGGCATTCAGGAGGTCCGGTGGACCGGTTCTGGCTCTTGCCACCATGAGGGGTGGACAGTCCTCTACTCGGGGCAGCAGACTGCCAAACAACAGGGTGTGGCTCTTCTTTTGAACAAAAGAATGAAGGGGGTGTGGGAGCGTGGCGGTGAGGTGTGGGAAGCTGTAAGCCCCAGGCTACTTTGGGCTCGCCTTCCCATCAACTGGAGGCGAGGAATGGTGGTCGTGGTTACTTATGCCCCCACCGAAGATGAACATCCATGGAGGGATGCAGGCAAAGCCGATGAGTCAGATGCCTTCTATGACCTCCTGTCACAGGTGCTGGCTAAAGTGGCCCCTCGGATAGAGTCATCTTGTTGGGTGACTTCAATGCCCGAGTTGGTCATGATGCTGGCACCTGGTCTGGAGTGATTGGAGGGCATGGGCCAGATCAGCTCAATAACAACAGTAGGAGGCTGCTAGATTTTTGTGCAGCCCATGGGCTTGTAATTACCAACACGCTGTTCCGGCATCGGCGCATCCACACAACATTATGGATGCATGCCGAGTCCAAGCAAGAATATCTGCTGGACTACATAGTGACGGACCAGCGGATGCGAGCCCATGTCCTTGACACCAGGACCTACCGTGGAGCTGATCTGCCCTCTGACCATCGACTAGTCATCTGTAAGATGCGCCTGCCATTCTTCCACTCCAGTGGTGGGTGTACACCCAGGACCCCATTCCAACCTAAAGTGGCCTGGTCTCAGTTATCTGATGAAAGTTGCAAGCGAGAATTTCATCATCGCTTGCGGCTGGGGTTGGCAATGTCCCCCACTCCTCCTGATGTTGAGGGTAAATGGGCGAGGTTTAGGATTGTGACTCATGCAGCTGCAATGGCTGCTTTGGGTACGCGGTCCAGACCTCCCTGGCTGATAGAGGAGGTGTTCAAGATGGTTGAGAAAAAGCGACAGGCCCACTGTCATCGGCTACAGAATCCCACGTCAGAGAATGAGGAGGCTTACCGCAGCCTTCGCTCGGAGGTTCGGAGAGCCGTGAGGCGCTGCAAGGATGGGTGGTGGTCGCGGGTTGCTGAGGAGATGGAGTCTGCCTCAGAGGCCCGTGATCACAAATCTCTATTTAACTCCATCAAAAAAGTAACGTGCAGCGCCACACCTATTACTATCATTAAGGGAAAAAACGGTGATCCAATCTCCGACCTCCAGGAACAGGTTTGCAGATTTGCTGAGCATTTCTGTGAGGTCCTGGGGGAGGGGAAATCCCTCAGCCAGGAAAATATCATGGCACAAAGTGGGGATGACCCTGCTGAGGCTGCGGTGCCTCAAATATTGGAAGAAGTCACCCCCTGCGAGTGGCTGGCTGAGGTGCCATCTGTTGAGGAAGTCCTGAAGGCGATCCAGAGTCTGAGACCAGGAAAGGCACCGGGTAGAGACGATCTCCCAAGCGAAATGCTGAGGGAGGGTGGCGTTTGTGCACAGACTGCCCTATATGACATCATAACAACAATCTGGACCACTGGACGGGTTCCGCAGGATTGGAAGGATGCCCTGAAGGTCCCCCTCTTTAAGAAGGGGGACTGCACGGACTGTAACAACTACAGGGGTATCTCACTCCTCAGTGTGCTGGGAAAGGTCCTGGCAAGGATTATTCAGCATCGCCTTGCCAGGCACGCTGAGGAGAGGGTTGCGGAGCCCCAATGCGGTTTCAGGATAGGGCGGTCCTGCACAGATGCCATATTTTCTGTCCGTCTGCTACAGCAGAGGTGTAGGGAATTCCAACAAGACCTACATCTCTGCTTTATTGACCAGGTCAAGGCCTATGATACCATCAGTAGGCCTGGGCTCTGGGTTGTTCTTCATGCTTTTGGAGTCCCTGACCCTCTGCTCACGATCATTAAGGACCTTCATGATGGTGGGCGGGCCCGGGTAAAACTACGTGGCCGGGAGTCAGAGCCTTTCCCTGTACACCTTGGGGTGCGACAGGGATGTCCTCTGGCTCCCACATTATTTAACATCTATTTTGACCACGTAGTTCGTGAAGCCTTCAATAGCTGTACCGGGGGAATCTCCATATGGTACAGATATAATGGGAGGCTGATCGATGCCCGGGTGCGGTCAAGGGATGGCTCCCTATTGCTCAACCATGTTATGTATGCCGATGATTTGGTAATAGCTGCTCATTCAGAGGAGGAGTTGGAGACGCTGCTGCTGGGACTGGAGCGTGCCACTAAGAGATGGGGCCTTACCGTCAGCCCCACCAAAACTAAGCACCTGCCTGGGTATTTTGTACCATCGGACACTCCACCCCCACAACTCCCAATCGGTGATGGGGCAGTTCTGGAGAGAGTGGAGAGTTTCCCATATCTGGGCAGTGTGCTTATGATCGGCTCCAGTTTAACAGCAGAGGTCTCACTCCGAATCATTCGAGCGGCAATATCTTTTCACCGGTTGCGTAACGCTGTGTGGAAGCTACCTGGTCTGTCGCTCCGCACTAAGCTTTAGGTCTTCTCGGCCACGGTCATTCCCTCCCTTCTCTACGCTTGCAAAACGTGGACTCCCCTAATGGAACATCTTCGCCAGTTAGAAACATTTAGGCTAGCCTGCCTACGATCCATCCTGGGTTTAACTAGGCTGGATTGTGTGAGGAGCTCACAAATTCTTGAAAGATCTGGGCAAGGTCCCATCGGTGAGCTCCTCCGGCAGGCAAGGCTGCGTTGGCTGGGTCATGTAGCCCGCATGCCCAGCCACCGCATGCCGAAACAGCTTTTGTTCGGGCGGATCGAGGGGGCTAAACGGGCGCAGCACGGGCTAGAAAAGAGATGGAGTGATGTGGTACAGGAGGACGTGGAGCTGAGTGGACTTGCTGATGACTGGTACCAGCGGTGTCAAGATTGGCCTCTGGAGGAGGCTTGTGAAGGACACTACTGGGAAGTTGGAGGCAGTCGCCCTCCAACAACAACGGAGGGCGGAGGAGCGACACTCACAACAACGAGCGGAGCGCCGGGTGGCTAAAGCACAGCATATTGGCACAGTAGGGGGCACAGGTGGTGCATCAGCCAGTCATCTCCGTCAGTCGACCCGTGGCACCTGGGTCTGCCCCGTGACCTCCTGCCAGCGGGCGTTCGACACTTCACTTGGCCTCAAGGTGTACATGGCCTGGCACAAGCGTCGTGGTGACGTCACCGCCACTTAGTGGCGAATGGCGGTTGTTGTTGTCACCGGTGCGTTTAAAATTCTCAGGCTGAGGTAGGGGGCGATTTATGCTGTGAGCGAGAGCCCTCGACAATGAATGCCCTTCGATTCATTGCTTTATTCAACTACCTTGACGAGGTGGAAAAACCTCTGTCGTGTAGGCTAACGACATCCGCGCAGGGTTCTGTTGGGAAGACGATGGCGCGGGTGGCTGTGGGTGGATGGGGGAGGCAATGCTTGTAGTAGGAATTTATTCAGTTAAGAATTATTGGCACTAGGTTCAGTTATTTTTAAACGTTAGTCATGTTTGTCTCCACATGCGTACTCCTTGTGTTTAAATAAACAGAGCAGGCACAAGGCGCTGTCAAAATTCTGCTCGCTTTTCAACATTGCTCCTCAGGCTTGCTGAACAATTGTAAATAAATTAGTGCATTTGTCCATCGCATGACAAATTTGATTTGATCTAGATTTGAAGTTTTCGTGACTGCAGGGATCCATACGCTTTTGGTTCTTTCGGTAAAGTCACGTGGGTAGAAAATAAAATAAATTAAATCACAACGTTTCGGGCACAACACAAGCGCCCGTCATCAGGTGGGACAACCACAGCAAGAAACAATTGCTGAAGTGGGTAGAAGGACTCCCGTAATATGAGGTTATATAGGTAAGAGAGGGGGGAGGGGCCAGGGAGGAGAGGGCGGGGGGTAGGGGAAGTGGAGTGATTTGATTTGGCGCTGTCGGATGGTGGAGGGTTATTGTTAAAACATTTACATGACACCTAAACGATCTAACCCCGGGGAATCTTAATTGTGAATCGCAGTTACTGCAACCTCTTGTAGTGAATTCACTGGAACCGTTATTCCTTATAAGGTGTGGCTTTTGACTGCTTGCGGATGCGTGGCATACAACCTGCCAGCCAGCCAGGTTTACTCGGCCTTGCCGGGACAGTTGGCCTGGCTGTTTTTGAGGATGCGAGATGCGGTGGGCCTGAGGGGGGGACAGCACTTATAGACATTGCTTGCCGTCACATGGCAAATCACGACAGGTTATGGGAATCCAGGTTGGTGTTGTCGTGTAGAAACGGTTCGTCGCTTTATCCAGTCGTCGGAAATGGTGGATGTAGGCGGGGTGGAATATATCCATAGCCAAACGTTTTGTAAACAAGAAAACCCGCTGTGCAGTTTGAATTCACTTAGAAGAAGGCAGGTTCCAGAGCACCGCAGGAAACGTGAGGTAAAACTTGTGGTTTAATTCCTGCCGGTCACAAATAAGAGAGTAATCTTCTTTGGTTCTTTCGGTAAAGTCACGTAGAATGAGAATAAAATAATAAATTGCTAAAATAAAATAACACAATAATATTCTCACGACGTTTCGGCCACAACACAAGCGGCCTTCATCAGGTGAAGGGACGAGACTGTCTCGAGACTGTCTCGAGACTGTCTCGAGACTGTCTCGAGACTGTCTCGTCCCTTCACCTGATGAAGGCCGCTTGTGTTGTGGCCGAAACGTCGTGATCATATTATTGTGTTATTTTATTTTATCAATTTATTATTTTATTCTCATTCTACGTGACTTTACCGAAAGAACCAAAGAAGATGAATCATTGCAGTCACGAAAGCTTTAAATCGATTAGAGAGTAATGTTTTGATAGATGTATGCTGTGCGACTGATCCACGTGTCGGAGCAGGCAATATACCTGTACAAAAAACTTGGATATTCAAGGATATGATTAATAATAATTTTAGTTGTATAGAGCGTAATATATGCTAATTGCTTCTGACAACGCTGTCCGATAATTATATACATAATCACGTGAACGGTTAAAACGTTTATAGCAATTATATTGAGTATGTGAAACCCTCAGAAAAAAAAATTTAAGCCAACAAATCAGAAATCACAAACTCAGGCACAGAAAAGTACGCAAAGAAGCATGGTGCGGTGCACATTTGGCAATACTTTGAGAGATTAACAGTGGAACACGCGGATTCCAGAAGATGCTAGAAACATTTCGGTCACTATAAAAAAATAAACGTTAGCGGGTCTGGGCCAAGACACGTCTCGAGCCAGGCTGATGGCTGGCGGTTGAGAATAACGACGGAGTGGCTGCCAAAGGAGAGGAGTGCCTCGTCCACCAATAGAGATGGAGCGATGAAAGCGGCGCAGGTGCTCGGTGTATGTTACTTTGTGATAATGACCGTTACCGCCCGCTGGACGCTCGCGGTTTTACCAACCCGAGAAATATCCCCGTCAGGCCGGATGGGAAGTGGAGACTGTGTTTTTTTGGGGGATGCGGGGTAGGTGGGGGGCGGAGGGGGCACTACGCACCATCCACAACTTCTCCTCCCGGTCGACGTGACATCGCAGGACAGTGAGGGACTGCGATTGCATGGGGTGGGCGAGGGAGGCCTTCGTCCAGTAGTGGATAGATCACCGCTGATGACGGTGACTCGCGACAGCTTGCACGCGTTCAGTTCCAAGCGTTCGTTCAAAAAAAAAAGTGGAAATTAATGAAAACAACACCATTTCCCCTGCTGACCAACAGACCAACTCGACGCTGTTCACCAGTGTTTATGAAATCCATTTCAAACCCCGTCGCCATCTTACGAGTCGGAGACTGCCAGAGGCTGTGCGTGGAGCAAACTCAAGAATGCTGCATGTCATCTTCACATCGTAGCATGCTCTGACATATTTAGCACGCAACTAAGCTAACGCTTCCTGTTGTTTATCCTTGATGTCAAAATATTACCATCGTTTTGTGTCTCCAGCCAGCTCGTTTCTGGCGAATTGGTTTTATCATTAGCTACAGAGGACGCTTTGATTTTCCTCATTAGAATGCTGATGCCATATTTCACCATGTCTGAAAAAGGACGGGCGCTCCATTTCGTGGGAAATATTTGCCCGGGCTGTGCAACGCGTTTCTTTGGAGAGACGGCTAAAAGAAATAAAACAGAATAATTTTCGAACAAACGCAAAAAAGCAGTGAAAAAACGTCCAGTCTCCGCAGACCTCTTGAGCCCAATCTGAAGCTAGTGATTATGGGGATAAAACATCGCCTTGTGTTCCTGCAGCTCAAGGCAAGCATAAACATGTGGTGTAGCATGCAGTCATTGCCCAAGCACCAGCAGCAGCAGCAAGCTCTGATGAGAGTGTCCGTGGGGTTTGGCTTTCAGTGGAGGAGGGCATGTTGTTGATAGTGGTGCTGCGTTTTTTTTAATCTATCCTGGGTACACCGCTGGGTTTGCTTGAATGGCGATGAAACGGAGCGAGGGCCGCGGTGCTCCGGTGGCGAATTAATGATGTTAATAAAGTTTGCAAAGAAGCTTCTGTGCGGCCATATAAATATAAATGCGCTCGAAAGGACACGGACGTGGGCGGCGAAAAGGAGTAGCGTTATGTAACGTTAGACAAACACAACTCTAAATTGAGAAATATAAATTCTGCGGGCGCGTATGCACGCGCTTGATGCATCTTCTGGCACAGCAATGCTCGCGAGCGTACATGAGCTTCCTCATTTTCGGTTATTTCCCCCCGTATGCCAATGGCCGGGTGGGCCAAGTGTCAAAGAATAAACTTTGTTTTGCATTGCGACCTTGTGCAAAGCGTTGCAGTGATTTTCAAAAGAATATGCAAGGGGGTTGCAGGTTATACCAGAGGGAAAAAAAATATTGAGGAGTGGGGAGAGATTTGCGGCCGCTTTAGGTAAAGCAAATGGGGGGGGGGGGTATTGGGGGGGAGGGGGGGGTGAACCACGACGTTGACAGGAGACGTCTTGTTACGAGTGATTTCGGAACACGAAGCTTGCCTTGGCAGAATAATTACAGTACCGTGTATTTGGATCTGGTTGTTGGCTTTGGGATGGATGCCTCGAGTCTCTGTATGTCGTGACTGCCACCTGCTGGTGCCGGGTTGAATGGCAGCGTCAACCCAACGGCAGCATCGGTGAGGGTGAAATGCACCTGCGCGTGCGAGGTGAGCGGCGTGCACCGGCGGTGATGCACGCCCCCGTGTGACGTCGACAAAACGTGGCGGGGGGGGGGAGGGGGGGTGCTCTGTCAGTAAATTAAATTAACGATGCGCACGATAACTGTGAGGCTTTCGTTAACTGCTCACAATGTGTAAATTACATAGTTTGAGGATGCTGCGTTGGCATTGTTGCACGAGCACAGTGAACCAAACACGGGCCTCCCACTCGAGGATATTTTTGCCTACTCTTCCAGGTTGGCCGGACATCTCGGAAGAGATGGGTGTAGCCACGTGTTACCCCGCCACACGCGACCTGCCAATCGGCTGACCGTGGCGTACCCCTTTATACCGCTGGGCGTGCACCGAGGCGGTGGGGTTCCATTGCCGAAAGCTGCCCTAGTTTTTCCAACTCGGCGCGCCGAGGCGGCCGAACCGAACGTGCGACCCGTGGGTCCCCCGACCGTGGTTGCCGTGCCATCGTTCCCGAAGCACTCCTCCTTTGCCCGTCGCCATCGTCGGCGTACGGCCGCCGTTGATTGAGAGCATCGGCGATCATTTTACGCCGAGTCGGTTGAGTTGCGTAACTACGTCCGGAGTAGCGGAAAGCGGTGAATCGCCCCTGCCGCGACGATGCCTCCTCCTTTTGTCATTTTGTGAATCGGGCTCCGGGTCGTTCTGGGGGGGGGGGGGGGGACCGACGGTCTTGCACCCGGCACGTCGCTACCAGCCAGGTTAACGTGATACGAGAGGTCCTTGTTTCCCTTTGTCTGGTCACAGTGGCGGCCAATAACGGGGTGGTGGTGGTGGTGGTGTCAATGTGCAGAGAACTGAACACGGAGGACCAGATCGTGTTGCTCAAGTCCAGCGTCATCGAGATCATCATGCTGCGGTCCAACGAGTCCTTCTCCTCGGAGGACAACTCTTGGGTGTGCGGCAGTGAAGAGTTCAAGTACAGCATCAGCGACGTCACCCAGGGTTCGCCCGCTTCCGACCCCCACCCTCACCCCCCACCAGCTGTGATGGTGGACTCCCGCTTTCCATCTTACTATAAATCGTTCTCCTTATATCGCCCCTAGCTTAATCGGATCAATAAAACCGTGTAGCCACATCTCAATTCGAGAACTATATTAGCTCCTCTATTAAACCTTCAATCGTGCCCGTTGTTGTTGTGGGCTTTGCATTGTTGTGGCCTTTTGGCCCGGTGTGCTTTGCAACTGGGATCAAGGAAACGGAAGATGTCTGGCGGTGTTTCGAGTGATACGAGCGTAGGCCAAACGCAGTGGGCGTGATACCTGTGCAGGAACTGTTTCGAATTGAGGCTTGTTTAACGGGCATTTTGTAAAAAAAATTCTAGAAAGACGTGACAGACGGAATGTGTGTAGTGCATTGAGACAGCAGGGGGGACACCCTTCCATTAAACACAGCAACGATTGTCTGCTCGAGAGTCTCAACTTCTTGTTTTCACGCTGCGGCGTTTTCGCATGAGCAGCAAGCGGCTCACCCGGTTGCGCTTGGCGACGTAAAACGTTGCGTAGAGTTTTCAAAAGCAAAATTTGTTCGGCCAGCCACATGAAAACCGATGCTTTCGGGGGGGGGGGGGCGGGCGGAAGGTGGTCGCGAGAGGCGAATGGGAACCGTCGCCTGGCCAAGCCCTGGCAGGCAAAGTGACAGACAGAAAGATAGTTATTGGTATCGGAGAAAGTGGGTGGCGCGATCTTGTCCGAGGTAGGACACACAGATTTTTTTTTTTGCTGCAAGAAACTTCCACGTGACAAGCCACTTTGTCGAGCTTTCAGCTGTGGCCAAGCTCAGTCGGCTTTACCTGCTCAAATAAAAATGTGTTTAAATGCTTTATTCGTTTCACACACACGCGTACTCTGGGTCCTGTGCCTGTTCCTGGTGCTGAAAATGACCTCTTACATTCACCTCGTACGAGCTGGTAGGTGTGGTGTAAATCTGTAATTTAGCAACACGCGCAAAGGTGTGCTGCTGCTCACCGACGGCAGGAAGTTACGACTCCCATCGCGCCTTTCGTGCACGGTCATGCAACCACCACATGGCATGTACATTGGTCTCAGGCTTGTCCAGAGAATCAGCTCAAAAGAGCTAAACTTTTGGTCATACTATGGTTGAGACAACCAACTGAAAGTGGAGAGTTGAAAATGTCCCCATCAAGCAGCGGTGTTGCGCGGTGATGGGTTTCCTCACTGCACAGAAGGGCCTGGGATCGACTTGTGGTATAATCATTGAGGCTTTGTTCTTCCCCAGCATCTTAATTCATACTCATGATTGAGTGTTTTTGCTAATGTCTTGTTGTATGTATTTTGAACTTCTTTCAGACCGTGCATAGCCAACCGTGCTAATTGAAGGTGCGAGGTATTGTCCGGAATTGTTTCTCAATTGTTCATCAGCTTAAAATACAACAATTACATACAGTACGCATGCACTGCAAACAATTAATTATTTACGCACATTCACGCCGACGATACACGATGCGCGTAATCGTTGGCGTGAGAATCAATTTGTAATCGGCGAATCGATGGATGTTACATGCGTCGTAAACATTCGGTCCACTTGGCAGAACTTCAATAGCTATGGCTTGGGGCCTGCAGCTACGGAGAATTACAAGGTCAGCTTTGGGATTTCTAGGATTTGCTGATGGTGGTTTAATTGATAGCTGGATTGCGCATGCTCGGGCATCGCTTAATAATTCACTCGCGCTTGCCCCGTAGCCAGAGAAGCCCCCCTGGGAAGTGGTGTTCTTTCCAGTGTAGCTGCGTCGAGCGGGGGAGAGGAATCCTGTACGAAGCAGCCAATGTCCTCTGCAGTCTAGCTGCATCCCATTGGTCCACTTTCATGCAAACAGCGGGGAACCATAAACCTTGGGTGCAGTTTGTTGTAGCTTGCAGTTTGTGGAGTGCTTTTGGGGGGAACGATGTATGTATGTCTGTATGTTTGTTGAACTTCTTTCGTACCGTACGTAGCCAACCGTGCTCATCGGGGGGGGGGGGGGGTGCGGGAGAAGGACTACAAATTAAACACAAAGAGCAGTTCCAAAGAAATTAGTTTTGATAACGAAAAGTAACAGAACGGTTGTATTAAAGAGGACTTGTTTTCAATTGGTGCATCGGTCAAACTTAAATCTAACTTTATTCCTTTTAAGGCACCTCTGTTAAAAAAAAAAACTTGGCCCCCTGTACATAAATGATTATCCTCCATGAAATCTTTACAACTCTGCACTTAAAACAGTAATTAGGTTAATCTACAGCCATACTTTTTTTTTACACAAATTATCTGTAAATGCCAGGCCGGAACAGTTAAGCAAGTTATTTTATTTACATGTTGGACGGTCAGGCAGGCCCTTATCTGACGAGGTAGAGAATGTTGCATAGTGGGGGCTGTGTAAGCAGAATGGAACCGCGGGCCCCCAGATGTTTATTTGTAGTCGCGTATCGCCTGGCATCCAAACGGGAGGGCACGCACCCTTGAAGAATTTTGCTCGTGTGGATCGAACGATGAATTCGGCTTGTGTGGATGTGATGCTGGTGGCTCGTTACATCGCAGGACCATGAGATTATGGCGACGGCTTCGGGGGGGGGGGAATCCTTCGTGCAGCAGTAGATAGATCAAGGCTTTCGAAACAGGGATCTGCCAACGGCTATAAAGTAGGTCCTTGAGAGAATTTGCAAAGGCTTTGGGAGGCGATTCATCCAACAGTGGATTCATCGTGGCTTCAGCACGAGGTGGCAGCTCCAGAGGATGGTGGCGGGAGGAGGGGGGGGGGCACACAATGGCAGTTTCAGAAAGATAAAGCAAACGCAAAAAGACCCCTCGGTGGCGGCTGCTTCGTCCTGCGACCCGCTGCCCACAACCCTTCCAGTGCATGTCGGCGCGTTTGAGGACACGCACGTGTTCATAATAGACTTGGAAGCACTCTACTTGCAACAGGGGTGATGGATGGGTACTGTATTTTGAAAAACCTGCCCATCTGTCTACTGGGAGGGGGAGGTTTTCCATTGGCGAGGATGGATCGGCGGCATCTGGTACTTTTAAAACATAACAGTGGCTTTTGTTCGTGATTTGGATAGCGCAATATATGTTTATATATTTTTTTACGGCATGAATTTGAAACAACGTAAATGTGCGGGTTTTTTTGTTCAGTTCAACGAGAATATACGCGTGAGCCATTTGTACAGTGATATATGTACAAGAGGTGAAGAGATACACGCCGTTGTGTTCGTGCGATACTGAGAATGGCAACGTCACTGGGAGGGACGATGCCCACTGGTCGAGACTAACAGTGGAGTGGCACACACCCCCAAGAGGGAGGGTCCACCACAGAATTTTAGCACGATTTTTTTAGCACGGTGAGCTACGCACGGTGCGAAAGAAGTTCAACATACACACATACTTGGCTTACGATGAAAGAAGTTCAACATACACACATACTTGGCTTACGATGACGACGATGATGAAGAAGAGCAATGGCGCAATGCTAAGCGCACTCCACGGTGAACTAAGCCACCTGTGTTCAATTCCCATCCGTGGCCCGACAGGTACCACGTGGTACCTGAATCGGGTACCCCAAGCAACACTCCCTCTTCAATCCGTACTGGCTGGCGTGTGACTGTATAGTCTAATGACCTCCATGACTGAAATGCCTTCATCCAGCCGTGGATGTAAAAGGCCTTGTAAACGATGTTAATATTATCCATAATACAGGTTTTTTTGGGGTTGGATCGTGTAAATATATAAATGTGTCGTTAAACCCGCCACCACCCGACACAGCCAATTAGTAAGGGTTGTCACATAAACAGAACATGCCAATTCGTCACTAGTACAGTACACCGGTGTGTCGGAGAGCCAAGCCACAACATTTACAAACTGAGTATGACGTTTCGCCAGGAATTACAACTAGCTTCATCAGGCGACAACCAGATTTGTGGAGAAATCCTCCTGTTTGATGAAGCTAGTTGTAATTACTGGCGAAACGTCGTACTCAGACTGTAAATGTTGTTGCTTTGCTCTCCAACACACCGGTGTGCTGTACTCGGAACGAATTGACATGTTCTATTAACGTGACAAACCTTACTGTTTGGCCGTGTCGGGTGGTGGCGGGTTTAACGAGACATTTATATATTTACGCGATCTAACCCCAAAAAAACTGTATTATGGATGATATTTGTCGCGAAAGCCTACGTGTTAAACTGTTAATATTGTAAGAACTAGATTCGATGATGGTTGCTTGTGTTGCAATCGAAGCGTCATAATCTATTATTATTTAATTTATTTCTACGTGACTTTACCGAAAGAACCAAACAGTGTTGATATTGTGGGTTAACATTCTTGTCTTCAAATTAAGTCGTTTTTTTAAGGCCTGTTATTTTTAGAGGCAAGCAATGTTTTCAACGCGACACGTGTGTTGCTTATTCTCCCCCCCCCGCCCGAATCAACATCAGCAGGGAATTAATATAGCTATACATTGTTTACAGGCGTGGCAATTGTTTACAAGACAATTTTAGCCTGAGCCGCCTTCTTGCGCACACCTGTATGTATTTTTTAAGCTTTGCGAATGAAATAATTTGCCAGATTAAATATAACCACAAGCACATTGTTGCATCATTAAGCCGGCAGCGTCGTCCGTCGCCTTCTCTCTGCGTGGCGGCGCGGGATTGCGCCCGGCCACGGCTCCCAGCCACAAAGCGGCGGTCTCCTCGGGCAACTTCCCCGCTCGATGGCCGCTTTGATTGTGGGGGGGGGGGGGGGGGAACTGTGGGGGGGCGGGGGGAGCTCTGAAGGGTGGGGGGAGCTGTGTGTGAGAGTCGCTGCTGTCCCACCACCGACCGCGGGACCCAGCTGCGTAGCGTGGCTGCGTTGAGCCCTGGTACGGGAAATTAAATGCAGGTGGGCCCACTCTGTCTGCCCCCACTCCCCCCCCCTGCCCCTGCACCCACCCCCCTCCCGCTGCCCGCCACCCCCTACCCTCTTCGTGGCCCAGTACCTGGGCGGGAAGATGGACGAGTCTGCGACGTCTGGTGGCTTTATCGATAACGTTTGTCGCGTCGATGGGCGGCGCGTTAGTGCGACGCGAGCAACGCGTTGACAGGGTTGCCGGTTCTCGACTCCGCCCACGGCTGCTGTTTGGTATTAACACCCCCACCCCACCCCCTCCACCATGCGTTGTCTTCTCCGCAGCCGGACACAACATGGAGCTGCTGGAGCCTCTCGTCAAGTTCCAGATTGGACTCAAGAAGCTGAATCTGCATGAGGCAGAACACGTGCTGCTCATGGCCATCTGCATCTTCTCTCCTGGTGGGTGTGCACGCTTGCTTGCTCGCTCACTCGCTAACTCACTCACTAGCTCGCTCATTTGCTCACAAGCTTGTGAGCTCACTAGCTCACTCGCTAGCTCGCTGGCTTTTGTTGCTCACTTACTAGCTAACTCGCTCACTAGCTCACTTGCTCACAAGTTTGCAAGCTCACTCACTAGCTCACTCGCTAGCTCACTCACTCACTAGCTCACTCGCTCGCTCACTCACTCACTAGCTCACTCGCTAGCTCACTCACTTGCTCACTAGCTCACTCGCTCGCTCACTCACTAGCTCACTCGCTAGCTCACTCACTTGCTCACTAGTTCACTCGTGAGCTCACTCACGAGCGAGCTCACTTGCTAGCACATTCACTTGCTCACTAGCTTATTCAGTAGCTCATTCGCTCACTCACTAGCTCACTAACTAGCTCGCTCACTCACTAGCTCACTGGTTTCACTCCACGTGCTGCAACCTACTTAAGCAGCTGAATTTTAATTGGGATATACGTCGGATGTCATGCCGATCGGCACGCGCTGCAACCAGAAAAACACATCGGAGACTTTCTTTGTTTTTCATAAACAGGTTGGCAGGATCTCAGCGGCAGTGCAATTGTATGTGTGTGGTAATTCACCAAAGATAAAGGTCCCCCGTGTAGCCTTTAACAGACTTGTGGGACAAGCGTTGTTAGGGAGCACCTATGAAGGCCGGCACGGCAGACGAGAGGGGTGGGTGGCCAACACCACGCCCGGCCGCCAGGTACTCATTTAAGGCTGAATCGACCTAGGAGAGGAGCCTAGTAACAGTTGCAATATTCGCCACTGGTCATGAGCGGTAAACGAACTCTGGTCACCGTGTGTTAATCACTGCGCCACTGCTCCCCATTCCCCAGCAGCCCGTCAATTTTGGTTATCTCGTTGGTATTGCTGCTCGGGGTTTTTCATCCTCGTCTGCGCAGTTTTGTTCACCGGCGAAACTAATTGTAACTTTGGCGTGCCATTTGCATGGATAATTAACTCTCGCACGCACGATTGAATTCTATCATTGTGAGTGCGAAAAGGATGCAGTTGTGTATCGGAACAACTTGTACCTGGGTAAAACTAAATGTAAAAAAGTCGCTGTTTCCCCACTTGAGTGAGCATCGCTTGGCACTTACTTCGCCGAGCTAGAAATGTAAAGGCGTAGCCCTCCAATTGCTCGCTCACACCACTGCTGGCAGAATGAACATCAATAGAGGGCACTCACAAGACCTTCTGAGCCAGTGGTCTTCACTCATTTTCAGAGGGGGGGGGGGGGGGGTACTTTCGCCGATAAGACATCAGCAGGCTGAGGATCGTCACACATTTTAAACCATTGGGGTTTGACAGCAGCACGATGATGGGGAGCGGGGGGGGGGGGTGTTTTTACATTTGTGTATTGTCGGGGACCACGTGTCCGGGGGCGCACTAAAGGCCACCCCAGTGCCTTGCAATGAATAAGACTGCTCTAGAGGGTTTTTGGTTTACTCTTCCACTCTGGCCAAATGGCCTGGAAGAGGTTGGAGAGGTGGAAGTACCCACGTTTTACCCCACCACATGGAGAGCTGCTGACCGACTGTGGTGCTGTGGCAAAAATTCTAAACTCTCATGATAGGGGAGGCCCAGTCTCTGCATACCCACAGCCAAGCGGCAACTTACTATTCACGAAAGTGGTTTTATGAACCGCGCAACAGATGATGATGATGACAGTTCTGGGTAAGAAATCGCGTCTTTCTTCTTCTGTCTCTTCTTCTTCCTCCTCCTCTGCCACCCCTGCCGCGATCGACAAATCGGCGGCCCCAAGACCGGCCGAGCCTGCTGGAGCGCGAGCGCGTGGAGGCGATCCAGGAGCGGCTGTCGGAGACGCTGCGGGCCTACATCGTGTGCAACCACCCCCCGCCCAGCAGCCATCTGCTCTACCCCAAGATGGTACAGAAGCTGGCCGACCTGCGCAGCCTCAACGAGGAGCACTCGAAGCAGTACCTGGAGATCTCGCGCGAGGCCGGCGACCCGAGCGACCTCACGCCGCTGCTCCTCGAGGTGTTCGGCTCTCCGCTCTCCTAACGGCGGCGGCGCCGCCGCTCGAGCCTCGGTCGTTTCACGTTTGCATCTGGAATTTTTTTGTTTGTTAATCCTCTATTTCCCGGAACTTTTGTCGTGGTTGTTTTTGTTGTTGTTTTTGTTATTGAGTCGACGTTGAGATGCAACCAGTGTGCGTGCTGGTGCATTGCAGATCCTTGATTTACCTGCATTTTATCAAGGTCGCCAACTTAGCCAGTTTTTGTTCCATCCTGGTGCTGGTTAGAAGTTTTGCATCGTTGGTCTTTGTTTGTCGTTGGGTCTGGTCGCCGACGTTGTGACACATCTGGGACACGCGCGTAAAGGATGTCCTTTTGTTGAGGTCTTCGGCCAGGGCGATTCCACCCTTTGGCGAGATGACCCCGGCGGAAAGGGTTCAGGCGTGAGGTCTCAACCGGTTTGGTTTCAAGGTAACGCTGACGTAGCGTCTTCTCCGTCTGGCCCGCCTGACCCTTGCGTACGCGATCAGGTGCTGGTTCCAGCTGACACGCGTTCTCATGGTTGTGTCTGTCTTTATGTCATTTATTTTTTTCCCCCCTTCCTCTCCACATTTTTTACACATTACCTCAACTACGTACGTATCTCTCCACAGTGGCTGCTCAAAAAACCGTCCCGCTTTTACGCAAAACCAGTGCCATATCAATCCTCAACGACGTTTTTGGTTAAAATGTTCACTCTTGTCGAGTTTTTGGATCGTTAAATATTGTAATTATT
Source organism: Petromyzon marinus (assembly GCF_048934315.1). Taxonomy (NCBI): domain Eukaryota; kingdom Metazoa; phylum Chordata; class Hyperoartia; order Petromyzontiformes; family Petromyzontidae; genus Petromyzon; species Petromyzon marinus. The sequence continues at coordinate 5,957,411 of NC_133676.1, read as the reverse complement.
ATGACGACGACGACGATGATGGTGGTGATGATTGTAGGAATGATAGCGATGGTAAACTGTTGGGTGTGGACTGTGCATTGTGAGTAATATTCTTAACAGATTGCATGACTTGTTAAGTCAGCAGGGTTTTTTTATCGACAAAGCAAAGACGCTGCAACAGAAAAATGCGTCTTAACAAAAATATAATTTATTTTTACAGATATTCTTAGAGCTGCTATGTCTGTAAAAAAAATAACATTGCCATCCGTTTTACACGCATACTTGTGCTGTTTACGATTTGCATTGTTAACTTTTACAAATATTTCTCGAAATGAAACAAAATGGACCGGAATACGGATCGACAGTGCAACGGGACCGCCGGAATGCGACGAAAGTCGGAGAGAGAGACACCGCTCGCTGTCGACCGTCTGCAAGAGAGGACGGGCTCTAGACAAGACGAGACCTCTCTCAAACAAAAATCCTAGGAAATATGCAAACATTACCGTAGCGAGTATGGACGATGTTCGCACCTACCTGGATGTGGCACTGCCAACTTGAGTGTGGTGAACAGTGCACTGGTTATAGTGACCCCAGGCCTTTGCTTGGTTGTCTGTGTGGTGTGGTGCGTGGCAAATATACGTTGTGAGCTTGCATGGCACCTTGGTCTCTCTCTCTCGATAGAGAGACACAACCTCTTGATTAAATAATTCACAAAATGATTGTTTAAACTACCTCTGTGTGAGGTTTCTTTCTTTGTTTTTACTAGAGCACATTCAGGAGATAATATGAAAAATGCTTATTTTCAACACCAGCAGGCATAGCAGCTTCAACTCTATTGCTTGTTTCATGAATGAGAAAATTAAACTGCATAATGCTGCGGCTGTCAAAAACACACGAATGAAATGTCATTCATTGCATGTTAACTTTACTAATTTTTTTAACCGTTTTTTTTCCACATTCCAAAATAATCTGTGACAACCAACGACAAGTTTTGTTGAAACAATGTTGGTGTTTTTTGACGTGTTTACATGTCATATATCCACGCTTATGACAATTAAGTTTCCCAGGCATTGCGTGTCTTTGGAAGAATGTGTAAATCAAGTAACCCACGTGTTAGCGTGCAAGCTCATTCCTGACAATCAAGCTAAATGTGCGTGTGTCACTGTTTTACTTTCTTGCAATGTGGAAATTGATCAGGCAGTTTGTAGCGGCAAGGCATTAGCTGCACTAGAGTTGGCTATTTATGTCTTAACCTTTTTGACATCGGAAACATTGCAAAAGACCAGAGCTGTCCAGAGTTGGAGGGGGCTTCAACAAGGGGGGACATTGCCCCTTGGTCTCCCACAAAAGAGGGCCCCCCCCCATGTAAACAAAGAGAGCCTGGGTATTTTTTGTCGCGAATGAATTAACGGCGCCCCCCCCCCCCACGGACATTCTACTCTGGGGCTGTTCAGCCATCGGGGGCCTTCTCTACACTCATCACAGCCCTGGGTGGCGGGGGGAGCGGGGAAAGCGCCCCTCCTCGTTTCCAACAAGCCTCATTAAATTGGCCTTGTTTTCTTTTAATTTACGTTGTGTTTTCAAACGTATAACCCGGTGCGTGCTTGAAAACATTTACCCACGTCGTATATACCCCCAAACAACCTTAACATGACCACGTTTTATTTGTCCCTCACCCGCTGCAACGACGGACGACAGCTGTGGTTAAAGAAACACTACTTGGGCAGTTGCATGAGCATTTAAATACACGTCTATATTGTAAATTATTTATGTGATTTAAAAAAAAAAGTGTACATTATTTTTTGCAAGTTTTAAAGGCTCTGGGCTCTGAATTATCGGTGGTTAACGTTGATGGGCATTTAGATTTTTTTTGTGTTTTTTGTTTTCCTTTTAATAGTTTTCTGAACTGTAGTGTACTTGCCTTTTTCAAACGGACCCGTTACTCTTGGTAGTGCTTTAGTGGAGTGAACTATAACATTGAACTTGCTGGATTGCTGCGTGCTGTATTTGATTAAGCAAACTTCTACCTGGAGCTCTGTCAAGGGTGTGTTGTCGCTCTCTTTGTACTCGGTGTTTCTGGATGTTGTGACAGGGTTGACAAAACTGAAGGATGTGGTGTCATCGTCACTTTGAGATATGCGCTGCTTTTATTGAGGGTTAAAACCGCCCTGTTTTAGAGCAACCTAGTTTTTGGACGGTAAAACGATCCTGTGTGTTTCTAGGTTGACGAAACGTTGCTGGCGCTAATAAGAGATCGCTCGTTTCTCTCGTATCACGAGCTCCCGACGAAAGCACTTATTTTTCACGACGATGATATATAAACGACAGAATGTGTCACTAAAAGTGGAATGTTGTTTATGATAGAGAAATTATTTTAGGATTAAAGAGATATATATGCGTGCGACGCGGATGCGTATAAACACAATACAAATTGTCATACATTTTATATTTGTACAACTGATGTCCCCTATGCACATACTTTATTATTTTTCTGCTGTACCGTATACTTTACGGCGTTTTAAGTGTTCAACTTTACAGAGATGGGGAGAAAACATATTTTATGATATGCTGGTGGAAATTTATGTCAGAGATGTTGTGTCTGTCACATTGTTTTTAAGATGAATTGGTTTTTACGCAAACATCGGCGATGAAAAGATGTTCAGCAGAAGCTGATGATGTGTTCTTTAAACTAACAACCTGATGCGTATCAATTTTGCACTACATTATTTCCGACATCACTTTCGAAGTTAATTACCATGGTAACAACTAAATATGCATTGTAGGATGTCTCAGTGGAAAGATATATATATAAACCTCTTGGTTGAAAAACAATGAATGTCGCAACAGCCATATAAAGAATATGATTTGTTTAATTGGTCATTTTAATCGGTCATTTGCTCTTAAACGCGGTCACCCATCTCGTGCGCATGCACTGAGCACGAGAGGCACAGACAGAGCAGGACTTATTTTTACCCATCACGCATTGTGACAGGAGATGACGATGGTGATGGCTTTTGCCGATGGGTATATTTCTTAGGAGATTTGACATTTCTATCCTGAGAATTGGGGTGTTTGCTTTCGTACAGCAACAACAAAAAAATATAAGCAGGATCTTGCGTTCCAGAAATGGGTAGAATAGAAAAAAAACCCGATTTGGTCATCTTGGACTTCTTGCCTCTCCCTCCTACTCCTTGTCCCGACCTCTGCCCTTTCTGCAAGCATCACCTCGCCACGCATGGCACAGCTCTCCTCCTGCTCCTCATCATCCTAGCTTGATCACTAAAGTTCTCAACAAACCACTCTGCGTGTTAAATGGGCATTTCGCACAAATACACAACGGGAAACAGGTCGGGGCGATTCGGAGAAAAGGACCCGGGTAAGAGGAGGGTGTCGATGCCTCCGTCGGGGCGGAACGATGGAGACTCGAAGGTCCCGTCGTCGAATTTGGGGTGAGTGGGGAGAGTGTCGTTTGTTTCTCCGCGTCGTTTTGTGTCGCTTTTTGTTGTTGTAAAACCTCGCTAGATACGACGGCGTTACGTGGAAAGTAACATTCGTGCACGAGATCACACGCCTCGTTTATCCTGCTGTAATGTTAGAAGAAGAAGAAGAAGAAACCTAAGCCATTTTAACAAAGAATGTGTGTAAGCGTGTCCTTGCTTGTATATCATGCCGTTTATATTGCGATGTCGTTCCGACGTAGAATTTGTTTCCGGAGACGCAATCTCGTGATGGTTTTGACGAGGCACCAACACTTTTGTCTGCGCACGTGTCATGCGTTGCACTTGAGAATAAACAAAGAGCTCTTATAGAGAGGTGGTTTTGTTGCTGTTGTCTTGGTGCAAGGAGTGGTTGTTGGCGTTACCCGCACGCTGTAACAAGTGTGCTGTTGAATACAGGGCGATTCGTTTTTTGGGAACCCCGCTGATTTATAATGGCCCGATTTCTTCTCAAGCGGTTCTTGATTTGTGTGAAAGTGCTGGCCTCGATCTTACACAGGAGCGTATTTCGTCCATGGGCCCGATCAGAGGTCGGTACCGCCTAATTTGAGCAAAACATCAGTCGTATCCATCTATATGGCCACCGCGAGTGTATTATTTGATAACCTCGTGAATTTCAAGTGGTTATCACGTAATCCACTGTTATTGGCCACCTAAAGAAATTTGGCCCATTAAAGGTGGTACAAACCAGTTCAATATCTGGGCTGGTTAAAACGATTTAATACTTGCCGAGCTATCTGTGAGATACATGCAAAGGTTTGTATATTATTAAATGTTGCTTTCCCTGCACAGTAAAATGCTTTCTCCGTTATTTTGTGACGGGGGGGGGGGGGTAATCCATCAATTGATCACCCCGTCGAATAAATAATCATCATGCCCGGAAATTCACCTTTGCAAAAGCGTTACAAGCAACAAAAACATTGGGTTCGTGAGTGGACGGAGTCACAGAGGGCGGGAGACGTGAAACGGAGCGGACGCAGCCGCCAATAATCGCCATCTGCGGTCGTTGTGTGCGCCGATTGCCTTCCGCATTTGGCCACCGCGTTGTGGGGACGTCGTCTCGCCTTTTGAGAAGCAGCTACTGTGGGCGTTGGGTGGTGGGGGCAGTAAGGGGGCTCCGTGTGCAGGGAGCAATGCAACCACTCAAGTTCGTGCGAATCACGAGGCACGCGTTCCCACAGGAACCATGCATTTTGTGAAATCGGGTTACGGGACGGCGGGGACAAAAAAAAACAATCGGGTTTTGTGTGTCGCAGTTTTGTTTTCTGGATTTTGAACAAAAACGCGTGATCGCGCTGGCACAAACCTCTGCAACTGGGCGCTCTTGTGCATTCTCAAGCTGCGCCCGTAGCGTTGCGCGCGTGGACTGCGATCTCGGTAACGGTGTATTATGAATGTATGCGGTATTACCAAATGACTAGAGTGACTTCTAGACCTGTGCCGGAGATGCAACCAGCATTAATACAGCAAACTTGTACCCTATGTAAAAAATAAACATTAAAAAACCCATATATATTTCAAGACTAAAAGCTGTATATTTTATGTGCCAACGTTATGAATTTATACATAGGATGCTTGAATGTTTCATTGGCTCTTGTCGTATTTATACTGCTGTTAAAATATGACCCCCACCCCCGCAACGACTCACAAAAACACATCCTAAATTTGTGTCGTTCTCGACTGCAGGTCTTCGGAGAAATGCCTTCGTTTTCTGTCGCGCGATGAGCAACCAACAGGCATTATTCACAATTGTACTCTTATGCAATATCACTCCGTGTGGTGGTGGATCAACAGTGCCGCACAAGGCCGGCCCTTGGCTTTTGACGTTAGGGTCAGGTACAAAAAAAAATGTCACGTCCGTTTAGCACTGCGTAAACACTGCACGGGGCGCGTTCGTTAATGTTTTTGTTGGTTAAAAATGTGAATGTGTCTCCTCGCCGCGTCGCGACTGACAGGGTAACCAACAGGTGATGGCTGATGTCCAGTGATCTGTGTACGTGTGTGTGTGTGCCATCGAATTCTGTTGCTGCTGCTTTTGTAGCTACCGTCCACTGACTGATCGGTGGACTCTTTGTAAGAGGGTCATTAAAGGTCCCTTAAAGGGTGTGGGGTTGCGGTAACAGATGTTGTTGCGCCGTGTTCTCGTTGTGCTATGCCGGTGCTTGCGTGGAGCCTAGAGGAGTCGCTGCCAGTGCCGTGTTGTTTGGGTGCAATGCGGGTGTCGCGTGGGTGTCAGTCTGGACAAACCGCCGAGCGAGGGAGCAGTGCTTTGTCACGTATGCATGTACCTATGTTGAACTTCTTTCGAAACCGTACGTAGCCAACCGTGATACTCGGGATGTTGCGGAGGAAGGTACAACAAACTCAACACGTAAAGCAGTTTTAAAGAAATGACACCTGCAACAGATGCTGCGCTCCTCCTGCCCCCCCTCTCTCCCCACTATGATTGCACACCGACTCTCGAGCGTGATGGACATTGAGAGGCATGCGCAACGTATTTATCTTGTGACATCGCTGCACTCGAGCCGTTCCACAAATCCGTCGGCACTTTAAACAAAAAAAACAGCATTGCGGTTTCGTCGATCCAAGCAGATTCCCTCTATTCACTTGACGTCCCTTTTGGCTATGACCCTCGGGTGTGTGTTTAGGTGTTGTCACTTGTTTTTCTTTAAAAAGAGCTGTGCGCCCGTTTGTGTTGAACACCTTGAATTATTATTACAGAGAGTAAACACAATTTCATAGTTTAACGCTGTGTACGAAATAAATGTGTAAGATAAAAGAATGGTTTTCAGGTGTTCTACACAATCAGCCCCGCTGTGTTTTTTTTTGTATCGTACGATTGTTAATTTATGCAGCAACATTGCTTTGTGAGCTTTACCCCCATCATATTTTATCCTATTAAAAAAAAATTCTGTCGCTTTTCATTGAAAAAATAAATAGATGTCCATCTCGCAGCCCTTTTGCAAATACTGTATATATACAGACGCACAACACAAGCTGTGCATATGCGTGCACATCCGCACACACCTGTAATCTTTACAATAAACAAAAGAATTAATCTTCTAAACGTTAAAACGGTATATTTGTTGAGCTGAGTGTGCATACGATTGTAAAATGAATGTGTCGTGAAATACAGAACATAAAAACGAAAACTGAAGTCTGTTTCATCTCAAATAATGTCGCGTACATGCATATATATGCTGACCTACCACACAAGGCGTTGTGTCCTGTACATATGGGTGTAAAATAAAGGCTATATTAGGCATTTTAAGTATTTTTTTGTAATTTTTTAAAAATTGTACGTGCCTTTGTTTTTACAGTTCTCATCATCATCAATTGGGGTTGCAGCGAAGTGGTAACACACATGCCTCGCTAGTGAGAAGGACAAGAGTTCGATTCCCGACCCGGGCGCCTTTCTGTGTGGTGTTGATTCTCCCTCCGAGGGTTATTCCGCGTTTCCGGTTTCCTCCCAGAGCTAAAAAAAACCCCTCAATGTGGACAGGATCCTCTTAACAAAGTGTATTTGGGCTTTGTGTGGTGGCTTTCTTGTGTTAATAAGTGTATAATTACTATCACCCACGATCTGTCCGCTGCTAGATGAAGGCCTCCCCACGTCGTCATCATGTCTTGTGGCCTTTGCATCCTTGCATCAATTTGCACATTTATAGTCGACAGCAGAAATCATGGAGATTGATATTAATGTCTTCCGAGAATATCAATGAAACTTTATTTATTTAGAGGCACCTTTCTTAAAACCAAGGCATGTATGTTGAACTTCTTTCGCACCGTACATAGTTAACCGTACTAATCGGGTGTACGGGGAAAAAGACAACAAACTAAACACTACATAAAGGATCCGCCATTAAAAATGTAAAACCAGAGTAATTATGTTACACGACAGCCATACCTTTTGTATCACCAATACAATTTTCATCATCGAATGCTATGATAATCGGGGTTACGTATTATGTTTTTTTTCTGTTTACTTTGGAGGGTCAGGCAATCAGTCCCCTTAACCGACGAGGTATAGGGAATTCCACAGAGTGGTTGGAGAGGCGGCGGGGGGGGGGCATGGAAGCAAATGGAACGGGCCCCAGAAGTTTGTAGTCGCACCCTGGGGGGGACATCTAGCGAGCGATCCCTCCACCGGTGGATGATTGAAGCGGTGTGTCGGGCCAGTGGCTAGAAACCTTCGCTTTCAGGTAGCAGCATCCCAGGTCGTCGCCGGGGATTTATCAGTCAGGAGGGCTGCCATCGCACCGGCAGCCGGTACAGTCCACGGGGTCACCGGCTTCACATGACCGACCCTAAACCTGTGCCCTTCATTGCAAGGCCCGCGGGCCCCTGGCTGTGCGCCTGATGGACTTTAGTGCGGCCCCTGACGGGCAGTCCCAGACAATACAGACATGGTGAAAACACCGCCCCCCGTCTCCACCATCACCATCATCATCATCCTGCTGCCGTCAAACCACAATGGTTTCAAATGTGTGGCGGCCCTCACACTGACGATGTCTTATCGGCGATGGTGCCCCCCCCGCCCCCTCTGAAAATTCGTGAAGAACACTGCTCTAGACGAGCCAGCCCAACGACTATGATTGACACTCTGTCAAGGTTTCTCAAACTCCAGTCCTCGCGACGATCAATTTTCTCCCCATTCAAATGCAAAGGAACTCGCTCCACGACGCACGCGTCCGATGATTGTTCAACACGTCCCACGTGGCACGCTGAGCAATTGTCTGTCACGTGGAACGCGTTCACACGTACACGCGTACACCGAGATCGCAATCTGATTTCGAATCGTCTTCATTAACGCAATAGCCGTACTGATTTTTTTCATCTTCATTTTCTTTCTCCAATGGCAAGTGTATCAATGGTCCTCTCATATCTTACGTTATATCTGCCTCCGCGTTCCAAGTCTCCTCTGATGATGCACGTGGCCTGTAATGCCGGCACTGCGGAGGCGCACAATGTCACACGACTCTGTTCCCTTTTGGGCGTCGAGGTGCCGTTCCCTGGCTTGCCAGGAGAATGCAGTGCAGTGAAGTGTGGACTAAATATCCACGTGTACCATCTGTGTGGGGATAGAGTGTCCCCCCACCCCCTCGCACGCGTTGGGCTTGCTCCCACACGTGAATAATAAACACTCATCATTGATTGGCCCAAAACCTCTAAACATGCACGGCACCTCCATGTGTCGAGGCTTTGTGAGTATTGCGAGATGCAGTTCGCGTAAAAGACACTGCTGTATAATGAACGCAATTACAGTATTATTGTTTTGCCATCAAAGCAGTTAAAGTTAACACTGATTTGTTCCACTAGGTGGCGCTGGAGGCAAAGGAATGTTATTTCCCTCTGTGCTCTTGCCATCGACGGCTGAGTGAATGTATGTATGTTCAATTTATTTTGTAGCCAACCGTGCTAATCGGAGGTGCGGGGAAAGGACAACACACTAAACACAAAAAAGGAGTTCTAAAGAATGGAGTTTTCGCTGTGTCTGGCATTGAAATAATCAAACGATTTATCTGTTTTATTCAGAAAGCCGTCATGTTTTTTTTGGCAACGTTTCCTTTTTTTCAGTTGATCATCGTCATAAATCAGTCTTGAATGTATCCGCTGCTGGATGAAGGAGGCCTACCCACAACGTTGCCTTCGATGTCACGATGCATCTTCTCGCACTGCTGCTACGGTATAGCTGATCTCATCACGGTGGCCACCCTGCATTTAAATATCAGCAAGACATCGGCGCTAACTGTAGGTGATACTGTGGTGCATAAATGATGGGTTCCTTAATATATCTCTCTCCTTTAAAGCGAATTTTATATTGAACTTGTGTCTCTCTGACGCCCGACCACTGGTTCGTGACATCAACTGAAAGTTTAGCTGTATGCAGTTGGTCAGTAAATGTGCAGTATATCAAAATCAAAATAAAATCATCTATGCCTCGAGTTTCAAGGCTGGCTACTAGCTGGGCTCCTCTCCATCCCAGCAGTAACTCTGGTGTTCGTGGCTGCTGCGGGCCGTTGCCACCTAAACTAGCTGGGTAACTGGCTATATGGGATTTTTTTTGTGCAACAAATAAGCATTGAGTTGAAACGGCAGAATAACAAGTTCGGAAGACGTCTACTACTACTACTAATAATAATAGTAGAAAGTGACACCGAAGTGGGAGTAACGAATACAGAATGAGACTGACCAAGGGTAATTTAAAATGACTACCTTTTCAATCTGTGCTCATTTTCAGGTAATTATTTCACCAGAATAGAAACCTCCCTCAGAATACACATTGGCTTGGCATTTTATTACATAAAAGCGGACAACTTTTAGTGCTCCCAGTATGGGAAGATAGTGAAGATGAAAATGAAAGCAGCTGTCTCTCTTTTTTTCCCGTTGCAGAGCCAAAATTCCAGATGCGAGCCGCTCGTTCTGCCACTGAGCCAGCCGGCAGGTGATGATGTCCCGCTAGCAACAATGAAAGGAAAAATGAGACTAATGCAGGAATTAGCAATGCAAGCAATGTATGTATCAATCTTGATTTGAAGCTTTCGTGACTGCAGGAATCCATACTCTTTGGTTCTTTCGGTAAAGTCGCGTAGGTAGAAAAATAATAGATCTCGACGTTTCGATCGCAACACAAGCAATCGTCATCAGGTGGGACAACCACAGCAAGAAAAAAACTGCTGAAGTAGGCTTACTTCAGCTGTTTTTTTTCTTGATAAAGTAGGCTTACTTCAGCAGTTTTTTTCTTGCTGTGGTTGTCCCACCTGATGACGATTGCTTGTGTTGCGATCGAAACGTCGCGATCTATTATTTTTCTACCTACGTGACTTTACCCAATGTATGTATGTTGAACTAATCGGAGGTGCGGCGGAAGGACAACAAACTATAGACAAAAATATATTCTGAAGAAATTATTTTTTCAATCTAGATTTAAGAGTGCATAGCTACTGTGTCCCAATGCAAATGGGTGAATGCCTCCCTACGTTGTGTAGGTCATGGCAGGTGTTTGACCATACTTCAGCACGCTGGTCAGTGCGGGTTGGTGAAGGTTGGAGGGAGGGCTGGGGGAAGAGGGTAGCGTAGGGAGGGGAAAGGAGGAGGACAGGACCGGTCCTGATACCCAATTGCCAAAAATGTAATTAGTCGTGGCCGGGTTCGTAGCGATACCAAACGTGGGCCCATGACATTGCCGTACCAGAAGGGGTCGTGACACTGTCGTCATCATCATCATCATCCAGGGCCTTCAACAGTCGGGCTCATCCTGGGACAGAGGGCTACACGGGCTTGACAGGGGGGGGGGGGTGGGTGGGGGGCACTCGCCAGCATCAGCCAGCACGAGGAGGGGGTGCGGCCACCGATGTAACTCAACGTCGCAATCGCTCTCCCTGGCGGTGCGTGGCGCTATCCCCAGAACCGTCAGCAGGGGGCAGAGGCAACACGCAGCTGGCGGGCGCCGAGCGGCACGCGGCAGCCACGGCGTCACGCGGCCACAACGGACGGCGTCACGGCGACAGCGAAGTTCGCTGCGAGAACTCACAAACACAACGCCTTGCTGCTTGGGAGAGGCCCCAACGCAGGAGATCCCCGGGATATTTGATCTTCCAGCGAAGCTCGCGGCTCGTCCTGAAACCGCATCAGCACAAACCATTGGCAAGATTCGGATGCCTGATGCGCAAAGGGGCAACCCCCCCCACCACCACCTCTCCAGTCTGCGGTCATCCAGAATAGACGATCAGACTCATAACGACGCAACGCCCGATCCACAAATAGGAAGGAGACGTCGCAGCGACGATACACCCCGCTGCTCGTGACACCGTCGCCTGCCTTGACTCTCCTGGGCGTCGAGTTGAAGTTGTTGCGCTGCATTGACATCAGCCACGTGGCGGACGAGGATAGGGAAGTTGAGCGCGTGAATAGATAACCCCCCCCCCCCCCCCCCCCCCGTGATTTGATTTGCCTCGCGGTTCTATTTTAAATTACCGGATTCATTCATTGCTATACTGAAATTACGCGTGCGTCGACTCGCACTGCTGACCGGAGTGGTGAAGTATGGTCAAACAACCCCCCCCCCCCCTCCTTGCCCAACATGACATGACCACCACGGCGTGCGGTGGACTTCTGTCCAGCATTGGATTGGTAAACGGGTGAAACACGTTGATTGTATTGTTACTAATATATTATTATTGTGGGTGTTTGTGACTGATAAATTCGTCTCGTTTCGTGATGTCTGCACGGGCAATGCTTGTTTGCGTATGTGAACACGCGGGGTTTCCTTTAGTATAATTTAAGTCCAAACAGGCGGCAGATATGTGGATACACGACTATCTTTAATAATCCACGCTACATTTCAGAGGTCGCAGTGATCACTCCGTGCGTTCATCCGCACGTGGCTACGTGGATGTGCGCGCGTGCGCATATTCACCCAAAGATCATCAACATGTATGTTGCGTACACACTTACGCGTACAGTGTGGAGGACTCTCAAAGGAGACTGGCATGTTCGATCAACTGCTGGATGAATGCATTCCCCCCCCAAAGCCGACGCCGCCGTCTCTCGCGGTTCTGCGATGTAACAATACTAATCATATTTATCATCCTGCGAGCCTGTTGCGTGATGTATTTATTTTAACCAAGACCCTTCCTTGAACCCTGCGTTCGAGAACGGCCCATATTGTTCTCAACGGACTCATCGCTGACTTTGAGTGAAGGCAGTCATCGACCTACCAGGTCCATCGATCATAAATACCGTCGTGTATTTTTAAACACCGCTTGTGTATGGCCATTTATGGGATTTAAAAAAAAAATTCCAGAACTGTGTTAAGTCATAGGCCAATGATGAAATCACCTGGAATGCGCCCAATTTTTCGCCAAACCTCGGAAGCTAAGCAAGGCTTCGAGCCTGCATAGGGTCATGAGGCTGCTGCTTGTGCGGAGAGACCGTGTCAGCAGAGGGGGGTTGTGTGGTAAAATCCACTGTTGTACTCCACTCCAGTGCTCCAATGTCTATGCTCCACGCATTCACACACTAACCCGCACTGGCGACAAACGTGGTGAAGTATGGTCATATCACCTCCTCACACACCTCGACTCCCGCACGACTTCGCCAAGACCTCATCCAGCTGTGGATCGATAACATGTCTGCACAGTACGTAGTATTGTTGTTACTGTTGTTATTAACGACAGGGTATATTTATGAATGTAAAAACTGTACATTAGTTGGCAACAGCAGGACAGCACGCGTGTGTGTTCAACGCCTTTTTGTGACATCAGCCGGACGCAACAAGATTTCTCTGTGAACTTCCTCCCGTGTTATTTTTTTCTCGACTCTATTTTAAACAAGAACTCGCCACACATCCCAGGCTGACATTCGTGACGATCACGGCACTCAGACTTTGCTGGATAAATACATTTCAACAATTATAATGATCATTCATTATCACGACATATAACCTCGTTTATTCGTACTTCACTTAAACTGTGACTTGACCATCAAGATGTGTGTTTTCCCCAGGTTATTTCGCCGAGGCTCTTGTGTGCAAAAAAAAACCAACAGCGGTATACATATTCGGTTTTAACGAAATGCAAGCGTACGATTTTATGTTGCATAAAACGAATTCTATACCTACGTGTCATTGCAGAAAAATGGTCACTGCGGGTAGGTGGAGGAGGACTTCCATGAAACCCGCTCAGATGTCAACCCCCACTGTTGCTCGAACTGAGGTGGCCTGGTTTCATAGGCCTAGGCCGTGCCACTGTTTCTAATATAAATCCCATACATCGGGGCATTATCTGCGAATGGGGGACCATTTGAACACCGCTCGCTGTGTATAGCGACACTTGTGCCAAATATACCCGTGTTATTTTTAACCCGAGTAATTGCAAATTTGAGCACCTTTCTATCGATAGCGCCTGCGTCTGAATCTGTATTCTAGAACTTGCTATGCCTAATGTGTGTTTTCGTTCAAGATATAAAACATTTTATTGCCAGTCTTATACAACCATAGGAGCAGGCGTCAGTGTGAATTTGGACAACATTTTAAAGCGCGTACAGTTGGGACGTGCATACATATCATATTATTGTTGTTATGGTTGTATCTGTTGTTGTTATGGTTGCAGCTGGTGTTGTTGTCGTGGGTCCGAGTTTTGTGAGTGGACCAATGTGCAGAGTTGTGTGGGTGATGAGGTTACGGGGTGAGGTGATTGTGAGTGATGGAGGGAGTGGTGACGAAGGCCTCAGAGAGGTGGAAAGGGAGAGTTTGGCGATGGGTGAGTGACGAGTGAGGTGGCTGTGAATGTTGGCTGTGAGTGGTGGTGTGTGGTGAGGGATAACTGAGAGATGAGGTAGGCTTTGGTCACGGGCGCGGGTGTGAGCGAGGTGGTTGTGAGGTGATCGTGAGTGGTGGTGAGGGCTTAGTGAGGGCAGGGTTTGTGTGCGGGGGTGAGGTGCTGGGGCCGGTTGTGGATGATGATGATGGTGACGGGGAGTGGTGAGGGAGGGGATGAGGGGAGGAGGGTCGAGGGGGAGAGGGAGGGAGGGGGTGGCGCAGAGGGCGAGGGGACGGGGCTGCAGGGAGGGGGGAGGGTTCAACATCGTGCACCTTGGGGCTGGCTTATCCAATGGGGCTCCGGCCCGACCCCCGCGCGGAGTCTCCCCGCATAAAAGGCGCGCGCCCGCGGGACCCAGCACGCGCGCGCCACAGAGAGCGAGAGAGATATTTAGAGAGAGAGATATTTATAGAGAGATACAGAGAGACAGAGGGCGGGGGAGGGGGAAAAAAACAGGTTTTGTCCTCTCCGACTCTCTCCGCTCGCTCACCTGAGCGCGCGGGGCCAGGCCAGCGCACCTGTTGTACCTGCAGACACACTTACCTATCACCGGGAGGGCAGGCGACAGGTACAAACGAGGCACCTTTTTACCTGGGCAAGGGACACCTGCGGCACACCTGCAGAGAAGACGCGTCGACAGAAAGAATATTGCGCGCGAAGAGGGCGAGCCTCGAGCGACGAGGAGGCGGAACACCTGCACGCGGCTACACCTGGAGAAGCTACACGCCCACCTGAAGATCCGTCCGCCAGGAAGGAGTCTGCGTAGACACCTCCGGATCTTCAGACGACAACAGCAACAGCAGAAAGCAGGCACGGCAGCTCTACCTAGGAGACGGCACACCTGTAAACGCAGCACCCCTGTCTACGGCAACAACAACAACAACACACCCGCCAGGCCGTTCGCCTTAGTCCGCAGTCTAACATGACGGATGTGTTCGACTGCGGCTCGGCTGACCTGCGGCCGGACTTCATGAAGAGAGAGGCCGACTTCTACGGGCTTCATCAGGCGCACTCATCCCCGACTCTCCCCGAGTCCACATCTACGGACTCCAGCATGAGCTATTACCCCTCCCCTCCGAGCGCCTACGCTGGCTACGGATCCTACTGCGCGCCGGCATACGGACAGCAGCAGCAGCAGCCTCTCAACCACTACCCCTACCAGCTGCCGCTCCAGGGAGCCGACAAGTCCTACCACCAGGGCTACCACCAGTACGGGGTTTTTGGGAGCGCCTACGAGGCGTACGGGCAGAGCGCGCCACCCAAGGCTACGGAGGATGGTGAGTTACCGGTCACGATGATGATCGTAATCGCCCGAGTGATCACCGTCATCATCGCCTTCATCGTGATCACCGTCATCATCGCCTTCATCGTGATCACCATCGCTATCATCGT
Source organism: Petromyzon marinus (assembly GCF_048934315.1). Classification (NCBI taxonomy): domain Eukaryota; kingdom Metazoa; phylum Chordata; class Hyperoartia; order Petromyzontiformes; family Petromyzontidae; genus Petromyzon; species Petromyzon marinus. Next base: position 5,942,221 of record NC_133676.1, on the reverse strand, counting down.
CGTCAACAACATCATCAGCAGCAGCAACAGCGGCACGACCATCATCGCTGTCGACATGAACCAGCGGCATCCACGAGCGCTTTGGCGCAGCGAGATGAGATCGTGTTTTAAAGGTTTATTTTTTTGATTGATCGATTGATGAATTTACCAGAGGTCTAAACCTGTCTGCATCAAGGGTTACCTTGATCGACGTATATATATACTGTGTGTACGCCTAGACTGTATGTGTGTGTGTGTATATATGTGGAACCCACGTCATGCCGCGTGTTATTAAAGCACCCGCGCGCGCTATCGTCGTCGTGATGGAGCAAAATGTGCTGCGTAAACGTGTGGCGACAGTCGGATTCATCGGCGGACACGGACTCGGCGTAAGAGCACCACTCTAGTCGAGGACCATTGCGCAGTTGTAGCGCACCAAGCGATGACCACGCGTAGGTAGCTGCTCGATGTTTGCGTTACAGTGTTAAAAGGGGGCTCCACATTTATAGGCAGCCCTTGAGCGAATATCAAAACATCACAACGTACTGTGTAATATGTTGCTATTCCTCCACGGAACATCATCGATGTTTGATACGGATGAGATATATTTCCGCTGTTGAGTCGTCTTCATAATCGTTATCATCATTGGGACATGATCAATCCACTGCTGGATGAATGCCTCCCCCAAGCCGCCGTCAGAGACTCTTAGTCGATATCAAGACGAAATGACACAATCCCTCGCTCGTGTGATTCCATCTCTGGATCAAGCGCACGACTATTCACGAATGATGACCGTGTGTGTGTGCGCGTCTCTTTCTTTTATCCCTCTCTCTCCCTCTTGCTCGCCCTTCCCCCGTGCGCAGTGGACGAGAAGGAAGAGGCGTCGCGAGAGAGCGGAGTGCGCATGGTGAACGGAAAACCCAAGAAGATTCGCAAGCCCCGAACCATCTACTCGAGCTTCCAGCTGGCCGCCCTCCAGCGCCGCTTCCAGCAGACCCAGTACCTCGCTCTGCCCGAGCGCGCCGAGCTCGCCGCCTCACTGGGAGTCACGCAGACCCAGGTGTGTGTGTGCTGGTGTGCGTGCGGTCCTGGGCCTCCCCTAGGTCGACTCAGCCTCGAGGGAGACAAAGGCGGGCCTGGTGCTGGCCACCCGCACGACCTCCTCGTGTGCCGGCACGGCACACGAGGAGGTCGTGCGCGTTGTCAGCGAACGCTTCTCGTGCGCGAGTCTAATACCACTTGCCCCCAACAGTCTGTTAAGGCTACGCGTGTTGGGGTAACCCTTTGCATTTGCCGTGGTGGGGTCAGCCAGCCGGCCGGCCACGTGTTCCCGTGGCGTCCGACGTTAAACCACGTACACGTGCGAGAAAACCCTCGGTAATGTTGAGTCATGCTTTTAGGCGAGGCCCCATTCGGCAGGGCTCGACTCATAACACGAAGTGGCCACTGCTCGAACTCGTGTCGCGTTACGACACCGGCTCTCGCGCAGAGCGCAGCCCGCGGAGACGAGGAGGAGGGGGCGGCACGCCCGGCCCCGCGGTGATGCGCACACCCCACGCGTGCCTTCTGGGTCGAGGCGCCAAGCCTCGAACTTCGCGTCATTTTGTTGTTGTTGTTTTCCCTGAACGAGCCGCGCTCTCACCGAGCGCGGTGTGCGGGATGAGCGAGGTGTGGCAGGGTTGGAAAACGGTGGCGAGATGTTAACTGCCTCGGCTGGTACGCAGGAGGTCGTGAGTTCGATCCCGACCCAGACGCCTGCTGTATATTTGGAGTTTTCGTGTCTCTCTGTCCCCGTGGTCGCGTGGATTTTTTCTCCGGGTCCTCTGCTCTTTTCTCTCCACATTCAGAATCAATATCACGCGTTTAGAGTATTTGGCTGCTATACATTTCCACGTGATAAGCCACTTCGTTGAGCTATCATTTGTGGCCAGGTCGCTTCTGGAAAATAACTATATAGCTCAGTCGGCCTTACCTGGTAAAATAAAAATAGCTTTCATTTAAAACGGCGAGGCTTCCTACTGAACGGTGACAAGAATAAATAACCCAGATATTACGTCCTCCCCATATGTATCTCTCCACGTTAAACAAAATAACACTTTCTTACACATCTCATCGGCCCCACGTCCTTCGGGGAGTTTTTTTTTCCAGCAGCTTTGGTTTATCACAGGCAAACTCTGCACCGGTTTTGACAATCAATGGCTCATCAGCAGAGTCGGGCTCGCTCAAACCAATGCTGCTTGAACCTACTCGAATGTCAAAGGGTGTCTAGGGCTCTTTCTGATAGAAATTCTTCGTAGGTTCGACGCAATGTGACGTGCTACAAAGAAGGGTCATTGCCCGAAACGTCACCTCTTGTACATTCGCTTTCCCTTCAGGGCAATGGTATTGGCGAATGTGTCCAGTTGTTAAATGGAGCTTGCGGTGGGGAGTTTGAGGGCTTGGTCGGGAGATGAGTGGCTGAGCATGGAGTCATAGGTGCGGCCACGCGTCGTTATGCACACACCCGTTGTTGTTGTGCACGGAGACGTGTGGTTTCTTTTAATGATGTAAAAGTGAGGACTGAATAGCCTCAAGTGTGACCAGACAACTCCCGGCGTTACCGACGCGCCGTGTGGCGTCCTCCGTCCAGCAGCGGGTTGAGTCAGGGCTGGACGTTATTTTGTCGTAGATACTCGGTCGTTTGTGAAGCCAGTGGGATCCTTCGAGTGTAGGACTGTACTTTTTATGCGTCCACCTCCCACGCTCTCCCCGCACGCGTTCACCAATCCGCACTGACACTGTTGTGGTGAAGTATGGCCAAATAGCACCCCCTCCCCCGCGACCCACACGGAACGAGGAGGCCCTTCGTACAACAATAGGGCTGTCTGTATATATATATGTGTGTGTAACTGTGTGTATGAGACTGCGTATATGTGTGTATGCGTGTTTCAAGCGGCATGGTAAATAACAGTACAATTGCAAGTATTATTTTTGCATTGTACATTTCAAATGGGAGACAGTAATGATGCATGCCTTTTTTCCCTTCCGTTTAGCCACAAACTATGCGAACCATAATCCACGGAGACCACGATTCCTCGCCATTGTACTTGAGCGACCATGAATGAACCAGCGTAACCCTTAGGATGTTGAAAGTAACACACTTTATTCATGCTTTACTTTTATTCCGCGTGAAGTTAAATCAGTTATCGTCGCCACAATTAAGTCAAACACTCATTTAATGGGATTTGCCAAACATCTTAGCGGCAGGCGAGCTTTCTGAAAGAAGCAGTGTCGAGACTCAGTGGAGTTCTGCTGTACGGTGGCGAGATGTTTAACCACCTCACCTGGTATACAGGAGGTCGTGGGTTCGATCCCGACCCTCACGCCTGTATATTTGGAGTTTGCACGTTCTTCCCGTGTTCGGCGTGGATTTTTCTCCTTGTCCTCTGGTGTTTCCCTCCACGTTTAGAAACGTGCATTTTGAGTATTTGGCTGCTATAAATATCCACATGATAAGCCACTTCGTTGAGCTCTCACATGTGGCCAGGTTGCTTCTGAAAACTAGTTATAGTTTAGTGGGCCTTACCTTGTATGTGTGTATGTTGAACTTATTTCGCAACGTATGTAGCCAACCTTGGTTGGCTGCGGTAGTTATATAATGTATTTTTCAAATTTAAGTATCGTGTAATATTTTTAAACTACGTTCTGAGCACCTATTTTGTACACAGTCATATATAAGTTTAGTGCCTTAGTAATACCTCTATTTTGTAGGACACTTCTGTACATATGTTTGGGAGTTCACTTTGTTTGTGTACGTTTAGTACTCTCCGTATCTAATTGTTCATCGGAACTTCGGTTTATGGTTCGAGTTGGGAGTAATTGTTTGAGCTGATTCCTAAACGAATCCATGGCCTTTGTCGCCGGATTTTGGTGAGCAGAGAGCGAGAGATATTTCACTCGGAGTGGGCAAAAAATAAAAGTGCTCATTTCATATAACAACAATAACCCCTTTCACACCTACCATCTTCCACAATTATTGGAACACATATCCCGGGTGCATCATTACTTTTCCGATTATTATATTTATACATTGTGTGTGTACGTGTGTAAGCCGGTGTTATTGGTTTGGCATTGAGAAAGAAATTGTCATGAGGCACAGAGCTAAGTGTTAGACACTTATCAGAAACTATCGAGTCACGCGTGTGTGTGCATGTGTGTGTGCCGTGCCGGCCTTCATAGGTGCTCGCTAACAGCACTTGCCCCAACAGTCTGTTAAGACTATACGGGGGATATTTGTCTTGTTTGGTGGGGGGTGGGTGGTCGTGCCTAGCGCACTGCACTACGAACCCGGTAACCCCACTTCGATTCCCGGCCACTGCTAACATCAATAGCGATTATCTTAACGATCTTAACCAGCCCTGGGTCATGTATAGCCATACGTGGGTAACTGGTGCAGCGTGTAAACCGTCCACAATGGAGAGACAAATGCGGCCGGGCTTGGTGCTGACCACACCAGCCCATCGTGAGCCTTTTCGGCCATAACTGCTCGTTAATGACAAATGCCCCAACAACGGGGGAGAGGGGAGGAGTGTTCGTGTGTGTGTGTGTGTACGTGCGATTGGCATCACATTCGTCACTGTCCGCAGCATTTCCCACCTTCCACGTCTAACCCGGAACCTCGTCTCTTCCCTGGATGGAGTGCAGGTGAAGATCTGGTTTCAGAACCGGCGCTCAAAGTTCAAGAAGATCGGCAAACACGGCGAGATGATGCCCACGCCGGCTCAGGCCAGCCCCGCCAGCAGCGACCCCATGGCCTGCGACTCGCCGCCTTCGCCGGGGCACCAGCTGGCCCCGTCGTCCACCACGGGGGGCCCCGGCCACCTGGGTCCCGCGTCGTCCCCTTGGGACTGCCCCAGCCCTGCGAACAGCACGGCGCTCTCCGCCGTGCTCATGCAAAACTCCCAGCACCAGCACCAGCAGCAGCAGCAGCAACATCAGCAGCATCAGCAGCATCATCAGCACCAGCAACAGCAGCAGCTGCACGCTCAGTACCCGCCGGTTGGCCCTTGGTTTGGGGGGCACTCTCACCTGCAGGGGCCATCCACGTACGGGCAGCAGCAGACGCCGCCGCCGCTGCTGCACGCGCCGCACATCGACGTGAGCGCGACCGCTGCGTTCTAGCGAAACGGAGCGAGTGGTGGGGGGTGGGGGGGGGTGGGGACGGAGGATGCGGTGACACAGCAGCCACGGACGTCACTTGCGCGACTGGCGAAACTGTTTGGATCGACACGTCCTGTTGTTGTTGGTATTATTACCACCACCACCACCACCACGAGATCACGAGACCACGAGCACCGCCACGACGACCACCTTTAATGTTGCTGCTGCCACGCGGCGGGGACAATCCGAATAAAGTCCGCGCGAATTTTTTTAAAGACGCAGGCCGACTTGGTGCAAGTTTCAGATGCGTGACATTTCAAGACGCATTTGTGTTTTTTTTTTTACTCACTTACTTACCACCAACGAGTAATTTAAAAAAAATATATATAATCGTTGGGTCGTCGCATTAAGTGCATCAGTTGAAGACAAAAAAAAAACAGCGTAGATATTTCAGGGACAATGGAGGTGTTCGTACGTTGACTTTGTCAGTCTCTCGGGGTCGAGACTCGATGTATTATTATTGTTGTTGTAGCTGTCCTTCGCAGTGCCTTCCTCCGGTTATCGACAAACACACACGACACTTCTAATTTATCAAAGCTTGCAACAACGCAATATTTGCTGAAACAACAACAGTGATGACGATGATGATGATCAAAAAATGGTAAAACAAAACAATTACGAAAAGGTATACGGAATTAAATATAAACACAGAATTGTACATAACCCTCTACAACGATATCATTATACCCCACCTCTATACTATTGATATATATTCAGTGTCATATATATAAGTTATTGAATTTCAGTGTCGCTCCCGTGAACGTTTGTTTCGAGTTGTGTTCAAGAAAACAAAAAAAAAGATTCTAATATCGCTGTAAATATTTAGGCGGCATCTCGCCATCAGCTTTGTGTGTTCATCATGCGCCAGTGCACGAACCTCATTGGGTATGGGTCACACACGCGCACACCGTCACACGTGTGTGAACACACGCACGCACGCACGCGCGTACACACAACCCATAGCTAAACATATGCAAAGACAACACACAACGCGCATTCACAACAACAGCAACCAACGGATTTGCACGCAAGCACACACACACACACGATCAGACACGCACACACTTTCCTCGCACATACATATACTCAATCATAATATAACGTCCGTACATAGACACACACACACAACAAAGACAAAGATCCCCTGTATAGCCTTAATATACTGTTGGGACAAGTGCTATTAGCGAACACCTATGAAGGCCGGCACGGCACACGAGGGGTGGGTGGCCAACACCTCGTCCGGTCGCCTTTGTCTCTCGAGTGGCGATATTTACATTTTAGGCTGAGTCGATCTAGGGGAGGCCCAGGACCGGTTAAGATAATCGTTACTGGTGTTGGTCATGGGTGGGAATCGAACTCGTGTCGCCGGGTTAGTAGCACAGCGCGCTAACCGCTACATTACAGTTCCCCAATCAAAATACACAAACATAGATCCCCCCCCGTATAGCCTTTAATAAACTGTTGGGGCAAGCGCTGTTAGAGAGCGTCTATAAACAAACACAAACGACAACCAACACATTCACGCACAAACAACAACCGCCATTCGCCACTAAGTGGCGGTGACGTCACCACGACGCTTGTGCCAGGCCATGTGCACCTCGAGGCCAGACAAACACACATGCACACACACGTACACACATGCACACACACACACGTACACACATGCACAAACACGTACACGCACACTCAGAAGGTTCCGTTCACATGAAACCTTACCCATCGCTCTTAAGTTTATGCGCAAAAGGGCGCGCACTTTTGCACGAGTGCATATGGGTAAGCGTAGCCCCTTTACGAGAACTTTGGTGGAATATGATGTATTATTTATATTCATTAAAGTTCGCAGTCTCAGTGGCCCCGTAATTTATTTGTAACATGACCCCCCCCAATCCCCTGCGCGCGGTAATAAACGTGGACGTTTGTACATTTCGCCTGCTGTGAAATTCACTCGGCCCGTGGCATCCGTGGGCACCTTCACTCACTCCCCACAGCGGCGCTGACGTGGGGAGCAATGTATCGCGATGTCTCCTCGCCTCCAGATATTTCATCTCTCTCTCCTGACTATTCCAGCATCTCTCTCTCTGTCTGTCGAGCATCTCCTAATATCTCCACTATCTCTCGCTCAACTCCTCTTCACCAGTAAAAAACACATTCATAGATTGTAACCGCGGGGTATGGAAGCGTTCAAATTTGTGCGTTCCAAAAATATAATCTATGCGGGTTGGCAAATTTGATACTGTAAATGATTTAGTGATGGTAGGGTGCTCATTAAATGTACAGTCCAATTTACTACGTCACTGGGGTCTTTTTGTTTTGGATAGAGCCAATTCAGTTCGAGAGTTGGAATGTTTGGTTTCGCAAATCTTCTATACTGGTTATGCATTGTAAATTTATACAATACCTAGCAACGCGTCGGTTTGCGCGTACATAATTATTTTGTCGCTGGGTATTTTTTTGTTTATAAATGTTCTAAATTGCCAACAGATTTACGCAAGCAAACATCGGCAAAACTATTGTTCACACATTTTTGGACAAATGCGTAAAAAGTCGAACGCCGTTTTGTGAACACGTGCGTGGCAAGCCCCAACAGAGACATCGTGACCGATGTACCAAACACGCGGGCATCGCAGAGCCGACGCGAGCGCGATTAATCGTGGACTCTGTCCCTCGACACCCAGTAAACAACCACGTACCAACGACTCGATACCCAGTAAACAACCACGTACCAGCGACTCGACACCCAGTAAACAACCACGTACCAACGACTCGATACGCAGTAAACAACCACGTACCAATGACTCGATACGCAGTAAACAACCACGTACCAGCGACTAGACACCCAGTAAACAACCACGTACCAGCGACTCGACACCCAGTAAACAACCACGTACCAGCGACTCGACACCCAATAAACAACCACGTACCAGCGACTCGACACCCAGTAAACAACCACGTACCAACGACTCGACACCCAGTCAACAACCACGTACCAACGACGACGTCTGGGCCAACATCGTTGTTCGCTATGGGGTTGGAAGCGTTGTTGGGCTGATGTTGGCCAACCACCACGTTCCATGCTTCACTACGCCGCTCGCTACTAATAGTGCAGCTATTCATAGGCCAATTTACAAACCCATTCATCAAAACGCGTAAAAAAAATACAACCCCACGCATTTAATTGTAAGGCTCAGTGGTTTAAAGTTCAGTCTCCAACATTGATTATCCATTCTCTAGCCTTTCTGTTTACGTGTGCTATATGAGGAAATAGCCATTGCTCGAAACGTCGTCTCATTGCGTACTTTTCCTTTTCAAGGCCACACACGGTGTTAGCGATGAACGCGTTGAGTCATCATTATTCGACGTGACTCCGCGTTCAGGATCCACCAATCGCTCGCTCATTCACCACCAACCACCACGACGGCGCGAGGTCTCTGTGCGACATCATCTCAGTCGAGCACTTCACGCAATCACGACGCGTCGTTCCGCCTACGCGTTCCATGGAAGACGCACAGTCGAGGGAGATTTTCATCTCGTCCGCGCCTCTCTTTCCCGGTCGGCGAGCCGGAAGACATTGTCACACCCGGCACACCACGTCCAGTTATCGCCGTCACCTACGGATGTGGCCACTGTTTACTTGCAGTTTACCAAAGAGATGCGATACACATTTTGTGGAGAGATGAAGTCGCTTGTACAGTAATGTACACACACATTTAGACGCGTCCTTGACAAGATTATTGACCTTTTTCCGATTTAAAGCTTTCGTGACTGCAGGGATTCATCTTCTTGGTTCTTTCGGTAAAGTCACGTAGAATGGAAATAAAATAATAGAAATAAAACATAATAAAATAAAATTCTCACGACGTTTCGGCCACAACACAAATAGCCTTCTTCAGGTGGAGAAACAGGACTGTCCAGAAGACAGCGCAAACGTCGTGAGAATTTTATTTTATGTTTTATTTTTATTATTTTATTTCCATTCTACGTGACTTCACCGAAAGAACCAAGAAGATTATTTACCTTGTCATCACCTCGTCAATCCCCGGTCAAAACATAGTGGGTTTAACCATAAACTAATTAAATAACGTTATCGTTACATATTCACGTATGTGCTGTATGTCTTCATTTGTACCCACTACATACGTGTCGGCGAGGTGAAGTCACTGCCTCACGGCACTTTGTGCCAAGAGTTCATTGCTGAGCTTTTTGGCATCGGCAAGCACGGCATATCCACTCTGCAACGCAAACACCTCTCTCCAAAGCTCCCGCTCACTCACACACGCGGGGCCTTCGTTGCAGGCGGCTCCACTCGGGTGGTCGGTAACGCTGAATGTGCGCGCACCACATCCAGTATACCTCTTGCAATTATGGCTGTGGCAACTGATCACGCGCTACATACTGCTCCAGTCTAGCGGTTAACCCGGTCGATCCTTGAATACGCACAAAGATCCCCCGTGTCGCCTTAACAGACTGTTGGCGCAAGTGCTGTTAGCACCACGCCCGGCCGACTTCGTCTCCCCAGTGACGATGTTTCCACACCGCACCAGGTACTCGTTTGAGGCTGAGTTGACCTAGGGGAGGCCCAGGACCGGTTCAGATGTTCGTCACTGGCGTTGGTCGTGAGCGGGATTCGAACTCGGGTCGCCGGGTTCGTCGCGCGGCGCGCTAACCGCTACAATTCCTCTCTCTACAACATAATGCACTACCCATATACACACAAACACACTTACACACAAGGCGATCAAATTAAAGATTCCCCGTTGATTTGTATTGACTGCCAAAGAGATGTTTTCATATCTCACAGAAAACGAGAGGAGGAGATAGCAAGGGATGGGGGAGTTGTAGATTTATAAGTATACAACATTTGGATTCATGGTAGACATAGATGATTTAAAATATAATACATTATATGTAATTCTTCCCTATGTGTTGGGGGTACCCATCTATATACATGCAGGGTCGGGGTGGTGGTAACGTAAATAGCGCTCTGCGCTGTGTACCCGGCGACTCTAAGTTTGATTCGGGCTCACTGCTACCATCAGTGATGACTGCGGAAGGATATTAAAACCGGGTTTGTCCTCTCTCCTCCACCCCTTTTACCAACTCGCGCTGACCAGTCTAGTGAAGTACGGTGAAAAGGAAATCCCCTATGACCGACAACCGCATGGAGAGGCCTTTATCAATAGATAGATTGATTTTATCCGTGAGTCAACCTGCGCGCACACACACACAGATCTGTTATATAAATCCCATGTATCTCATCGAGAGCGCCGAGCCTGTGTTCGTATGCGGGGAGCGATAACGTCGTGCGTGGTTAACGCACTCAAAGCTACGAACGCGGCCACACCTGAGTTCGATTCCCGCTCACGACTAGGAAGCCACCAGTGGCGAATGATAGAACACGCGAACTATCTGAACTGAGTTCTGGGCATTTCCCTCTGTAGGGTCGACTCAGCCTTAAACCAGTGACCTTGGCGCAGTGTGGATAACGTCAGAAGTCAGCGTGGGCTACGTGACGCTGTCCACAATTCGTGGGCCGGGCCTTACTCAATAGGTGCTCGCTAACAGCAGCACTTCCTTTGCCCCAAGAGCCTTGTGCAGACTCGGCGGTAGTTGACGCTGGGGAACTGCATCATCGTACGCACGCACGCACGTGTGTATGCATGCATGCAATGCAGCCTGTAAGCAGTACGCATGCCCCGTGCGGAGCGGAGCGTGTTTACATTTATATGTCACGGAGAATTCGTGTGCGGTTGCGCTTTTTCGCCGGAAGCGAGGAGAGGGCCATCGGAGCGCGGTGCCGATCGCACGCAAAGCCCTTTTTGTTCCCGAGAAATGGCGAGAATGCGCCCTCCTTGCTCAATGGGTTCTCTTTCTTATCCGCGGCAGACAGAAGGCCTCGTGTCTCTCTCTCTCCCACCACCACCCCCCCCCCCCCCCCTCTATGCGTGCGTCGCGCACATCCTCCTTGCTCTCTCCACTGCTGCACACAGAAGACGACGAGGATGAGGAATTGGTGGCTTGCGTTTGGTGGTTGGGAGGCTGGGGAAGAATGGGGGTGTAGGAGGGTTGCAGCAAGCCCTCAATAATAATAATATATAATAGCCCGTCGTCTACAGCATCACGAGACTGGATTATTTAGACAATGTGCACACAACAATAATATATTGCGCTGAGCGTTCCGGCTACGGAGGAACATCTTCCTTTAGACGAATTGTCGCTGTTTCTGCCTCGGACGCGGCGTCCAAAGTCACGCACGTGGCGTCAACGCAGAGCTCAGGCGGGGGTTGAGTGGCCTCCTCCCCACGCCGTGTAGCTCCTTGTGCCCGGTGTGCGTGTGGGGGCAGGGGGAGGGTATTTGGCCATACTTCACCACGACGCTCAGAGCTTCTCGTTAGTCACCGGCATGATGTTGTTTTGTTCGGAGCCGATTCCACAGCCACCACGAAGGCGATTCCACGATAACGGAATGACAAGACGACTTGCGCGGGCACATTCGTTATTAATCTATGTGCGCACCGCGCGATTGGAAACGCAGCTTTTCACAATGCATCGCACGAGAGTAAAATGTATAAACGAGGAACGTGTTCGGAGCCACGCACGCTCCAGCGACGCGGTAAGTGTCACACTCTGGGCATGGTCGGGTTTCTGAGTCATCCGCCGTAATTCCGTTACCGCCGAATCGACGCCCGTGCATTGGTACAGGAGGACTGCATTGGTGCACACCGCGTCCACGTGTTAGCCCTTGCCCGACACGCGCCCCCTTGCTTGGCTTCTGCCATCGAGTGCAAGCGAAGGCGCACATGTCAATCGTGGCAACAACCCCCTGATGCCGCTGTTGCCCTCGTTCCAGTTGATCTTCTTTCAGTTGCTTCTCCTGTTGCTGTCGCCGCCGCCGCTGCTGCTTGCTTGCTTGCTGCATTAGCCTTCATTTCCGCCCAGAGCCAGGGCTACGTAATCCACGCGCAGACTCTCTGGAGCCGACACGCCGTGAGTGACAGCGAGCCAAGCCCAGCGCCCCCGGGCAGCGCTCGACTCTCCTAGCACCCCCTTCTCTTTCTCTCCCTCTCCCCTCTACCCACACTCTCTCCCTCTCCCCTCTACCCACACTCTCTCCCTCTCCCCTCTACCCACACTCTCTCCCTCTCCCCGGACTCGCTCCTTCTCGCTCTTTCCCCTCGCTCTCTGCCCGGACTCGCTCCCTCCTCCCGCCCTGCTCTCTTCCCAGACTCGCTCCACTCGCTCTCTCCTGCCTCTCTCCCTCTCTCATCTCCTTGCACTCTCCCTTCGTGCCACGCAGTCGTCTCTACCCCCCCCCACCCCTCCATCGTGTTTCGGGAGGGCCAGGCAGTCAGGTTCTGTCGCCGGCAGGCCTCGTTCGGGGTGTGCGTGTGTGAGTGTGTGTGGGGGTGTGCGTGTGTGAGTGTGTGTGGGGGTGTGCGTGTGTGAGTGTGTGGGGGTGTGTGGGGGTGTGCTGGTGTGCGTGTGTGTGGGGGTGTGCGTGTGTGAGTGTGTGTGGGGGTGTGTGGGGGTGTGCGTGTGTGAGTGTGTGTGTGCTGGTGTGTGTGGGGGTGTGCGTGTGTGTGTGGGGGTGTGAGTGTGTGTGGTGGTGTGCCTGAGTGTGTGTGGGGGTGTGAGTGTGTGTGGTGGTGTGCGTGAGTGTGTGTGGGGGTGTGTGTGTGGGGGTGTGCGTGTGAGTGTGGGGGTGTGAGTGTGTGTGGGGGTGTGTGTGTGTGTGAGTGTGTGTGGGGGTGTGTGAGTGTGTGTGGGGGTGTGTGGGGGTGTGCGTGTGTGAGTGTGTGTGGTGGTGTGTGTGGGGGTGTGCGTGTGTGTGGGGGAGTGCGTGTGTGTGGTGGTGTGAGTGTGTGTGGGGGTGTGCGTGGGGGTGTGCGTGTGTGGGGGATGTGGGGGTGTGCGTGTGTGTGGGGGTGTGCGAGTGTGTGCGGGTGTGTGCGTGTGAGGGTTTGTGTGGGGGTGTGTGTGTGGGGGTGTGTGTGTGTGAGGGTGTGCGAGTGTGTGTGGCTGTGTGAGTGTGTGTGAGCGTGTGTGGGGGTGTGTGAGTGTGTTTGGGGGGTGTGTGTGTGTGTGGGTGTGTGTGTGGGGGTGTGTGTGTGGGGGTATGTGTGAGTGTGTCGGTGTCAGTGTGTGTGTGGGGGTGTGTGTGTGGGGGGTGTGTGTGGGGGTGTGGGGGTGTGAGTGTGTGGGGTGTGTGGGTGTGTCAGTGTGTGTGTGGGGGTGTGTGTGTGGGGGTGTGTGAGTGTGTTTGGGGGGGTGTGTGAATGGGGGGGGTGTGTGTGGGGGGTTTGTGTGTGGGGGTGTGTGGGTGTGTGTGTGTTGGGGTGTGTGTGTGGAGGTGTCTTTGTGTGGGTGTGTGTGTGTGGGGGGTGTGCGAGTGTGTGTGTGGGGGTGTGTGTGTGGGGGTGTGTGTGTGGGGGTGTGTGTGTGGGGGTGTGTGTGGGGGTGTGTGTGTGTGTGGGGTGTATGAGTGTGTTTGGGGGGGGTGTGTGTGTGTGGGTGTGTGTGTGGGGGGGTGTGTGTGGGGGTGTGTGTGGGGGTGTGTGGGTGTGTGTGTGTGGGGGGGTGTGTGTGTGGGGGTGTGTGTGTGGGGGTGTGTGTGTGTGAGCGTGTGTGGGGGTGTATGAGTGTTTGTGTGGGGGTGTGTGTGTGGGGGTGTGTGTGTGTGGGGTGTGTGTGTGTGGGAGTGTGTGTGTGTGGGGGTGTGTATGGGGGTGTGTGTGTGTGGGGGTGTGCAGTGGTGCAGCGGTTCGGGCGCTGCGCTACGATCCTGGCGACTCGCTCACGGCCAACACCAGTGACGATTATTTGAACCGGTCCTGAGCCTCCCCTAAGTCGACTCAGCCTCAATTGAGTGCCCGGTGCGGTGTATAGACATCGCCACTGGGGAGACAAAGGCGGCCGGGCGTGGTGCAGGCCACCCACCCCCTCGTGTGCCGTTCCAGCCTTCGTAGGTGCTCGCTAACAGCGCTTGCCCCAACAGTCTGTTAAGGCTACACGGTGGATCTTTGTCGTTGTGTGTGAGCGACCGTGTGTGTGAGAGCGTGCGTGGCTGTAGTGTGCGTGTCCGTGAGTGTGTGGGTGAGTGTTTGACTAAGTGGTAACATTAGGCTATGTATAGCCATGCGTGTATGCGTGAAACAATACATTGGTGTATATACAGTATAGGCATACATGCCCATTTCTACTTACACATGCACTCCAGTGCTCAACATACAAAACACATCACGCTCGGACCCTTATTCTGAAGAATATATCACACAAAGGATGTTGCTTTACGTTGGGAGCGGACGACAAACTACACGTCACAAAGTGCACAAAATATGCATCACAATCGACGTCCTTTGTAGCAAAGTATAATTATTGGTGCAAGTGACAGTTGTACTATAGGCTTGGTGATAACAATGATAATTAAAATTAAAACATTTGTAAGATGGCAAAATTGCTATGAAGGAAGACCTCATGAACCATGAGCCTGCAATGGCACTCCAGCTCATGAAGCTGGCTGTGCCTACCGAAACGTCAATACTTTTTTATTTATATTGTTATAATATTTCCATCGAGAGAAGAAATGCCTTCATATAAATCGGCTGTACAAAGTGAATGAACATAGTCCATCCTCCACGTTTTGTTTTTCATTTTCGGTAAATCGGAAAAGAGAGAACGCGTGTTCGTTGTTGTTGTTATTATAATATTCACTGTTACATTTATTATTATTTTCTGTTGTTGTGATCGCGAGACGCTGACAGTCCCAGCTACTTTCCGAGAAACACAATTTCAGTGTCCCCGACAAGCTGATGAGTGGCTACACGCGCGCGCATGACACGAGCCTGTGGTTATGGCTTTTGCATTATAACGTACATCTTTTGATAGTTATACACACGTGTATGTGCGTGTGTGTGTGTTACACGGCGCGTTATTTATTTATTTACTATCACTCGCTTATTACCCCCAGCTAACGCAATGTCGCGCATGTCAAAAAATACGGCCACGGTTTTAAAAACACAAAAAAAACACGCCAATGTTTTCATGTATACTTGCGTTAGCGACCACGATCAATCCACTGCTGGAAGAAAGACCACCTGAAATGTGAATAGTGCTTTCCCCATGCCAGGTATCTCACCCGCGGTGACTAACCCCGTGTGGTGAAAGGTACAACCGGGCACCTCCCCCCATGGCACTCTGTAAATAATGCAACTATGAAAGTGGTGTGGTGCCGTAAATTAATGTTCAACACAATTCTCACGCGATACTCGGACGTTCTATTAATATATTGTACTCCACTCAAATAGTTTTGAAACTCTCCTTTGTTTCATAGTCTCCCTCGCAAAATAAAAATTTGTCTCAATGGGCACTCACCAACTTGGTTATATATATACGTGTGCGTGTCAACAGCACTGCCTTCAAATATAGCAGAAGAAGGGCTATTGCCCGAAACGTCGCAGATTATCTATTATTTTCAGGAAGTGTTTTTATTGATTCTGCTTGTGCACCACCGACAACGCAGCATCGTCAATGATTCGGTTAATATATATCGTATATATAGTGTATATATAATGTATATATAGTATATATAAGTGTAAGTTTTCAATCAAATGTCGCTTCCCCAATAGGACCTGTATTGAGGTGTTATATTCATGCATTTATCGTCTTTTTGGTGAAACTGTGACGCAGTGCGCTACCACTGCTCTACGAGCAGTGCCACCTAAGTTCGATTCCCGACCACGAACTACCATCATTGCAACGTTATATCTGAACCGATCCCGACTCCCGCCTTCCTTCACGAACCCCGTACCGGCCAGCGTGTTTAAGCATGGTCAAACAATCCCTGTACGCGACACAACGGGCGGAATAGGCATTCATCCAGCAGTAGACTAGCAGAGGACTGTGAATTATTTAGAGCCCGTTCGTAGAGCTCTCACGACGCGGGCCACGTGACGTTAGCGACA
Source organism: Petromyzon marinus (assembly GCF_048934315.1). Lineage (NCBI taxonomy): Eukaryota > Metazoa > Chordata > Hyperoartia > Petromyzontiformes > Petromyzontidae > Petromyzon > Petromyzon marinus. The sequence continues at coordinate 5,926,085 of NC_133676.1, read as the reverse complement.
ATATTATGATTATTAATTCAGTGACAGCACACGCACAGACAGACACACAGGCAAACAATGGCATTTATAGGTTAGATGCACAGTTTGTTACATACCAGGGTCAAAATCTGAAATATATTTAGTTTTTGGGGGACGGCACCAATATCTGCCCCCCCCTCCCCGATTCCTTTTCCGAATACAATGACGTCCATCATCATCATCATGCTGCTCCTTGCCGCTCATCCTTATACACCCCCGCTAGGAATCATCGAGCGTGCCAGCTGTTGAATGGGGGGGGGGGGGGGGAGGTCTGAACTCGCACGGCGAGGACGAGTATGACGATGGCGATAACCGTGTTTCGCGATTTCATCCGGGTCCACACCTGAGCGATCAGTCGCACGCAACTCGGACACAACAAAAAAAATAAGGCAGTGAGATGGATGTGGATGAGTGCCGATATACATTTCTGGAACATGGTTCGTTTCGGACCCTTCCGGCTGCTATTGAAGGAGTTTTTTAAATATATTTTTTTATTTTACCAAGTCAGGCCCACTGACCTATGTAGCTCTTTTCACAAGCAACCTGGCCACAAATTATATCTCAACAAAGTGGCTTATTACGTGGAAATGTATCGCAGCCAAATTCTCTAAACGCATAATTGATTCTAAATGTGCAGGGAAAACACCAGAGGACCTGGAGAAAAAAAAATCCACGCGATCACAGCGAGAACATGCACACTCCAAATATACAGCAGGCGTCAGGGTCGGGATCGAACCCACGAACCTCCTGCATACCAAGCGAGGGAGTTAACATCTCCTCGCCATCGTGGCGCCGCGCGTCGCACTGTGTTGTACTGCGCGCCGCGAAGGCGCGTGTGTGTTGTACTGTTGCACCCCGTCGCTTGCGAAATGGGGAATGGACGCGAGATCCCGCCAGGGATGCAAAGAGACACGAAACGTGGAGGATGTATGCCTCTACTTCCTCTCTCTTCCAGTGGGCGCACCACAACGCGTTCTGCCAGTCTGCGTGGCGCTCAGCGAAGAGGCGTCTCTGTTTATACGTGCGGCCTGCCTTGAGCCTGGTGATTTCTGAATGTAGGGAAATGAGAATTCAGTGTTTGTACATTTTAATCCTAATACAGCTCTTTCCGTGAGTGTGTTAGTGGGGAGCGGTAGTCCGGCGTTACGAACCCGGCGACCCGAGTTCAATTCCCGCTCACGACCAACACCAGTGACGATTGTTTGAACCAGTCCTGGGCCTCCCTAGGTCGACTCAGACTCAAATGTGTACGTGTGTAACCATCACTACTATGAAGACAAAGGCGGCCGGGCTTGGTGCTGGCCACCCACCGCTTCGTGTGTCGTTCCGGCTTTCATAGGCACTTGCTAACAGCACTTGCCCCAACAGTCGGTGGGGGCTATACGGGGGATCTTTGTCTTTGTGTATGTATTACAAAAGTGTCACAATAAACTAACATTTTCGTCTTTAAATTAAAAGTCTCAAATGCTGCGTACTCTTGGATACACGAAGAAGGGTCATTACCGGAAAAGTCGTCTGTTACATCCTTATTTATTTACATTTGAATGTGTTGAGATTTTTTTTACATTTTATTTAATGCAGCCAAGGTGGCTGGCAAAATGAAAAAACTCGCGACACGTCGGTGCACAGCAGGAATCTATTTACCAAATGAGACGTTTCCACTGCGGACGTCATCGTGACTCTGACATTTCCTCACCGTTACCACAGATGGTGGGCACGGGACCCATCGACGGTCGGGGGTGTGAGGAGGTGGGGGGGGGGGCTTGAACGGAACGTCGACTCATCCGCGTACAACGTCTCTTTAGTAGATCCACAGTTGGATGAGATGAGGTGCCATCTTCGGCGCCGTGCGAGTCGGGCGGGGGGGGGTGGTGGAGGTTATCTGACCATACTTCACCACGCTGGTGTCACTGCGGGTCGGTGGAGGCGGGGAGAGTAGACACGAGAGAGCAAGCAGGGGGCGTTGGGGAATACAGGCGACGAGGAGGTTGCGTGAGATGCGTGACTTTCAGGAAACTCCATGGGAGGGAAGATATCATTTGACAGATGGCGACGGCCTTTGTCGTCCAGCAGTGGATAGGCCACGGTTGCTGACGATGATGATGATGGACCTCTGGGTGGGATGGCTCGCGAACCCAAGGAGGCCTGAACCTCCTTGCACGTTCTTGTTTTATTTCATCCTTTAATCTTTAACTAAATAATGTTTAAGGGGTCAGTTACGCGCGAGCTCGTTTTTTTCTTCTTCCACTGACACGCCGATTATATTCGCATCACCTGCAGCCAGGAAGACCTCGTCAACCCACTCCGCACCGCGGCCAACAACGCATCATCCGCCCGTCATATCATCTCATCTCTTCCGTGATTTCAGTTCCTTCCCATTCTCCCGTTCTCCACGTACCAATCTCCCCCCCACCTCGGGAAGATATGTCCATGATCCCCCCACACTCGATGTATGTTTTAAGATGTTGTTTCTGCTTAATTTGAACGCAAGACAAGTATTCCCTTGCGGCAGTTCGGCCAGACGGGAACCGCGACAGAGCAATGAAATGATGTTGATGATTCTTTAGATTGCCATATATATAAAAAAAGCTTTAATCGAATTATGTTAGTATTAATGTACTGATTGTGAGTTATTTTTTTTGCTTGTTGATAAATGTGGGCTTTGGCAGTGGAATGTGACGGACTCCTGTTTGGAAAGCTGCCAGCCAGTGGTGTCTTTAACGTCCACCTTGCAGACGACGGTACGCTTTGGTAAGCCGCCACAGCACCACTGCGCCCAAGTTAGGGCTCAATTTCAGCCGCAGCTTTCTGGATCTGAACTCCAAAAAATATCCTCCTTCACCCCCCCACCCCCCACCATACAACAATGTTCTTTGAGAAATTAATCACTGGTTAAGTGTAATAAAGTGCCAGTCTTTCAACAATATACTTCATGTCCTCTTCCCTCCTCAAAACAAACTATTGACTTGCAACAATCATTATTGGTAACTAAGTTCCATCAATCGAGACGATCATTATGGAATGCAACTGCCGTTGGCCTCACAGGGGTTGTGATCGTGCACCCACGACAATGTCCGCCGATCCCCTCCGCATGAGGTGAAGGCACCAAGATGGAGGCTCTCTCCCGGCCTCCCTCCTTTTTTTCGATCACAAGAAATGCAACAAAAATGCTCGGTTATTCGACACTTTGCTTTGTTCATCGTTTTAGTTATTACATGCGTAGCTTTTATGGCCTTTAAAAAAGAAAAAAAACCCATGAAATATAACATTTAATCCCTCCCTCCCTCCCCCTGCCCTCTCTCGTCATCACTGACAGATTCCCGAGGTCATTACGAGGGGACGGTGGCAGCAATGTCTCAACCCTTCTCCGACCACCCCCACCCCGGAGCCCCCCCCCCTCACTCTACCCCGTTCCCATAATGCTCTACGGCAACGCTTACTGATTTTGTGTTCGGTATTGCTTTTGCTTTGGCTGGGCTGGCAAGATTTGTATGGAGTAGGCGTGGATACAGCACATTTAGTCGGACAGCAGGTCGCGTGTGGTGGGGTAAATTTTGTGGGCACTCCCTTGTTTTCCAATACGTATGGAGAGCGTGGAAGAGCAGGGCCGAAATACCCCCCAGAGAGGGCCTCCGTCTAGGGCAGTTGGGCTGCACCTTTTGAGCTTTCTGTGACATTTAACTGTGGGTGTGAGCGTCGCAGCCCGTGGTGTTAGCACAAACAACGAAACGGGGTTGGGTCGGTACCACTTAGGGTTGCAAATGCCTCTCGTACCCATCATCGGGCAAGACGCGCAGTACCCATTCTGCCTGTATTATGGACACACTTCATATTGACTTGAATATCATACGGATGTATCCCTTCACAATTATTTTCTTTTCCAAAACAACATTTGTCTGCCAAACACACTACGACACGATTCATAATTGGGTTACTTTGGGTGAGACCGTGCAGGTATGCTAATTCTTGAACGATTATAATACAACCTCCCTTCACGATATGTTTCTCTCTCTCATCAAAAACAGCTACCACCGTGACCTTGCTATCACGTAGCGTTGTGATCTAGAGATAACATTATTTCAGAAAATCATTGTTAGCATTGGTCACCCAGGACTGGTACCAGTAAGATTTTTTTTCTGGGAGGAGGAGGGGGGGGGGGATGAGGAATCAATGTTAATCTCAAGGTCTACGCATAAGTTTGCTGGGAGATCTGCCGTGCATCTCAGCGAGCAAAAGAGCCCGGGCAAAGGAAACCGTGTGTAATTGTTGGAGTGACAAATCGTGCAGCCTTCCTCGCGGGAAGCGGCCAGGCGAAGCAGAGCGCGCATTCATCCCCTCTCTCCCTGCGTGGAACGGAAGACATTCCTGCACTGATGTGCAGACGGCAATTATGCACGGACCGCATGCTACTCAATTCGTTCTATGTGCGCGGAACGGAGAGATCTACGTTGCACACACACATACACACTCGACACACACATATGCATACACGCGCGCAGGAAGGCATGCAAATGCACAAACCCACGCACACGCATTGCAGGCACGATGACACGCATTGTAGGCACGGTGACATGTACGTGCGTATACATTGCACCGTGCGCACGCATGCACACTCGGGCACGCAGGCACACACGCACTCATGCACGCACGCACGCACGCTTACACATGCTTATATATTGCACTATGCGTGCACACTTACGAACTTACACAAACGCATGCGTGTGGCCCATTACGTACGTCCACACGCTCACACGTGCACGCCAACACTTATTCACGCATGCACCAACACGCTCGTGCATACACACACGCAACCAAACACGCATGCACGCACACGCACGCACAAAAGCATGTGCAACCACACACGGAATTACACACGCATGCACACGCAGCCGCACACGCATGCACACACATACGCACGCTCAAGCACACACGCACGCACATGCATACACACATACACGCACGCACACACGCGCGCGCGCACATACACACAAAGACAAAGATCCCCCGCATAGCCTAAACAGACTTTAGAAGCAGGTATTGTTAGCGAGTAGCACGGCACGCGAGGGGGTGGGTGATCAGCATCACGCCCGGTCGCCTTTGTCTCTTTTGAGGCTGAGTCGACGCACATAAATACACATACACGCACACACACACGCGCGCACACACACGCGCACACACACGCACGCGCGCGCGCACACAGGGGCACACACATGCTGGGCATTGCTCGCTCTGTCAAATTGCAGGTTAATTGCTACACGATGTCTCGCGGTCGATAACGTGGGGGGCTTTTGCAAGAGGCTCAACCGTGGCACGCGCCTCGCGAACAATCCTCATGCGCGCCGCCTTCTTCACACTGCACTATTGTTTAACGTAAAAAAAAAACTCCAAACCCCGTAACCAAAAGGGGGCATTAATATATTTCATACGAATATAATATATTTGTAAAAAAAAATGCACAGTTGTCATCATTGCCCTCCTTTTTTTTGGCGTGACCTGTACGGGGGTAAAGGTGGCTTCTCTGTGTTTGAGGGCACTCACACTGAGAGAGAGAATGAATGTAGCGCGAGCTGGTGAGCCCTTTAGCTACAATGCGCATCAAGCAGCGAACATTCAAAACATTAGCATTATTTTGCGTTCTGTATTTGTGCCACTGTATTGGATGGGCAAAAACGGGATGGGTTGGGGGGGAGATTCTCAGTTGAGTTGCAAAAATCTGTCATTTCCCAGCAAACTGTTAAAAAATGATAAATGATATGCCTTTGTGCGCGGCTAAATACCTTTAATGTCTGATAATTATCGCTATTTGAGAGCTGACGTCGACGAGAAGATTGTCCGCTATTTGTAATTATCTGCATTTTTCCAAATTGCCCACAATTTTGAATGCTGTACAAGTTCTCGACTGCGCCAATTTCATCAGTCTAATGAAGGGCTAACACGCGCTCTGATAAAGCCATCTCGCATAGAATATATAAGCGGAAACGAGGCAGTAGGAAAAACACGTTTTCACACCTGCGACACGAATCCCGGTCGCGCCACAAGCCGGTCGCGACGCGAGACGAGAGGGAAACTGCTAGGAACCGCGTGTTACACACACACACACACGTGTGTTACACACGTGTGCGCAGTGCGCGCGCGTGCGTTTATCCGAGCTGAGAAATCCCAGCCAAGGCCTTTTGGGATGTTCAACAACAACCAGCCCCGGGTTCCTGCGCGGAGCTCGTAAACGTTTCCAGGTTCGAGGCGCCAACCGAGGGGGCCCTTTTGCCTCCCCCTCCGGAGCGAATGTCTGCCACGAGGATTGCGGGTAAGAGTGCGCACGGACTCCCGCGCGCTGTGGTTTACCGAGACGTCTGCTGCCATCGCCGCCGCCGCCACTGCTGCTGCGTTTTGCGGGTTATTCTGTGTGCGCGTGTGTGTTGGCGCCCATACCAGCTCGGGGCTAAGTGGTATAGGCGGTAGCCGGCTGCTGTCGCGGCGGCGGCGGCGGCGGTGGTGGTGGTCTTTAGCGCGGTGCGGTGTTGTTTGGGTGGGGGTGGTGGTGGTGGCGGCGGCTCTGTAGGTGTCTCGCGGATGTGTGTTGTGTCGCCGTGAGTTGCGGCGGTTTTGTTGCGCGTGAACTGAACTCTTTTTTTTTGCGTTCGCCAAAGAAACCAAGGGCACGGGAGCTCGCGTGAGACACCCACCACGGTTGTTATTGAGATGCATTTATTTTTTAAGACGTTGTATATGCGTCCGTGAGCCTGTGCTCTTTGGCTGTGCCATCTTGCCGCTGTCTGTTCCCCTGCTTCGGCTGCTGTTGCTGCTGCTAATTAATTCGAGGAGCCACTGCAATGCGGCTGAAGCGCACGGATTGCTGCGCTGTGAAGGCGACACGAGGCTGTCAGTGTCGGGCAGAGGCACGCGCGATGCATTTCGCCGCGCTAAACGCTCGTCACAACGATACGTGCTTCCTATACGTGTATTTAAAGGTGCTCGCTGATAGCACTTGCCCCAACAGCTTGTGCAGGCTATGGGGGGGGGGTATCTTTGTCTGTGTATGCATATGTGCATGTGTGTGCATGTATGTTTGTGTATGTATGTGTCCCTGCACGTGTATATATCTGTATGTCCCTGCGTGTGTGTGTGTATACGCATGTGTGTCCGCATGTGTGTATGTATGTCTGTATGTATGTATGTGTGCATGTAGGTGTGTACATGAGCAAGTATATGTGCATGCATGTGTAATATACACGCGTGTGCACATACATGCACATGCGTCTTTTGTTTGCACATGCGCGTGCAGTGTACGTGCCTTGCGTTTTACGAAAAGGAATTGCTTTGCGCGTCCTCGCCGAGACGATTATATATAGAAAAAAAGACCCCACTGCGTTTCACGGCGACACGGGGAGCGATGTTGCTCGACACATACGCGACAGAGCGGCTCCGTAAGCCAGAAGCGCTGGGATGCCATCATCCGCCGTCTGCGGGATCCGATCGGATCGAGGCGATCCCTCGGCGGTGTCGAGAGCCGCGCCCCGAAACACTGCGGCAGAATTGGGTTGGGTCCGCGTTTGCGGAGTGAGCGGCGGTAACGCGATGCGTCCAGCAGGGAGGAGAGGGGGGGGGGAAGGTGCCTTCTCGTGATGGTGGTGGTGATAGAGATGTGGGGAGTGTGAGGAACGGGTAGGGGGGGGGGGTCGAGGAAAATCCCCCCACCCACCTCCGACGCCTTCAAACTAAATCGGAAGTATTACATCTGAAACCGTGACGACGATGAGCGCCCCTCCCCCCCCCCCAAACGCGGGGCCCGGGGCGGTCGCCCCAATCCGCCGTGTACCCTAGGGACGGCTCTGGCGAGGAAGGTGGTGATGGTGGTGGTGGTGTGTGTAGTAGGGGTGGCGAGAGGGTGACGGTGCCTGATGGTGGTGGTGGTGGTGGCGGCGGTTGTGATGGCGGAGTAGACTGAAAAAGGTGATGCCGGTGTCACGGTGGTGGTAGAGGGTGAGGAAGGTGGTGTGAGGGGCGAGGGGGGCGGGTTGGTGGAGGCGAGGAGGCGTGGTTTGCTCTTCACACCGCATGCTCACCACCGAGCTCTCCAGCGTGCAGGGACTCAGTACTCGGTACTTGTTCACCGCGGATTCTGCCTGCTCAGCTGGTCGAGTCGCTGCCCATGTCTGGCAACAGCCCTGCGTCATCTTTGTCCTGCAAAGCGATCCACGCGCGCGTTGCTCTTCGCTAATTAAACCTGCAACGCTGTGAATAATTCAGGCGACGATTGTGTTTAGGTAAACAAGACGAGACACAAATTAGGCGCGGTGGGGGGGCCGGGGGGGGGGGCGAGGGGGGGGGGGCAGCCCCTCCTCCACTCCCTATGGTCCCTTGAACCTAAGCCGTGCGGTGTGCGCACGGTTCATGCGTGCACGCACAAATGTGTCAGCGCGCACTATCCGTGCGTGCAGATGTCTACATACGTGTGCACGCGTGTCCTGTGATGACATTGGGTGACCTTCGTACGCTCGCGTATTGTATCCCCCCGCCCCCCCCCCCTCTTTCTCTCTTCATCGACGTGATATCTCCTGGCTCAGAGACTTTGGCGGTGACGGCCTTCCTTCCATTTAGCTCTGTCCATGGTATTTGCTCAAGAACCTTGCATTGTGCACCGATGTAGTTTGAACTTGCTTATGTTTACACACGTGCGTGAGTTATGACATATATTTATTGCACATGGATGCCCGCACCTGGAAGGTGAGAAAGATGGACCTATTCCCGCCTCGCACCTTGACATCCGACTACACCTGTCGAATAATCATTCGCGTCATGCGGCTTCCCCCCACACAGGCATACGCCTCTATATTAAACACATCCAGAGGCTATCTTTAAACGCGCCGCTGAATGCGTACGCATGCAACAGCAATGTACATATGTCCGTAGGTTGTTGAAATCGTCCCTTTGTCGCATTGCCGTACGGAAAAAAAAATCATCCAATATAAAGAACCGCACGCGCAGGGCGTGCTTATATACAGTATATATATATCTCTTACTTATGCACGCAGTGTTCAACGCGGTAAGTTGTAATGTTACATATCTAAATATTAAACTACTATACACACGCGATATATGCGCACGCCTATTTGTATGCGCATTGACGTGTGTGTGTGTCTGTGTGTGTGTGTCTGTGTGTGTGTGTGGAGACGCTGCTGCTGAGACTGGAGCGTGCCACTAAGAGATGGGGCCTTACCATCAGCCCCACCAAAACTAAGCACCTGCCTGGGTATTTTGTACAATCGGACACTCCACCCCCACAACTCCCAATCGGTGATGGGGCAGTTGTGGAGAGAGTGGAGAGTTTCCCATACCTGGGCAGTGTGCTTATGACCGGCTCCAGTTTAACAGCAGAGGTCTCACTCCGAATCAGTCGAGCGGCAATATCTTTTCATCGGTTGCATAACGCTGTGTGGAAGCTACCTGGTCTGTCGCTCCGCACTAAGCTTTAGGTCTTCTCGGCCACGGTCATTCCCTCCCTTCTCTACGCTTGCGAAACGTGGACCCCCCTAATTGAACATCTTCGCCGGTTAGAAACATTTAGGCTAGCCTGCCTACGATCCATCCTGGGTTTAACCAGGCTGGATTGTGTGAGGAGCTCACAAATCCTTGAAAGATCTGGGCAAGGTCCCATCGGTGAGCTCCTCCGGCAGGCAAGGCTGCGTTGGCTGGGTCATGTAGCCCGCATGCCCAGCCACCGCATGCCGAAACAGCTTTTGTTCGGCCGGATCGAGGGGGCTAGACGGGCGCGGCATTGGCTAGAGAAGAGATGGAGTGATGTGGTACAGGAGGACGTGGAGCTGAGTGGACTTGCCGATGACTGGTACCAGCGGTGTCAAGATTGGCCTCTGTGGAGGAGGCTCGTGAAGGATGCTACTGGGCAGTTGGAGGCAGTCGCCCTCCAACAACAACGGAGGGCGGAGGAGTGACGCTCACAACAACGAGCGGAGCGCCGGGTGGCTAAAGCACAGCAGGTTGGCACAGTAGGGGGCACAGGTGGTGCATCAGCCAGTCATCTTAGTCAGTCGACCCGTCGCACTTGGGTCTGCCCCGTGACCTCCTGCCAGCAGGCGTTCGACACTTCACGTGGCCTCAAAGTGCACATGGCCTGGCACAAGCGTCGTGGTGACGTCACCGCCACTTAGTGGCGAATGGCGGTTGTTGTTGGTGTGTCTGTCTGTGTGTGTGTCTGTCTGTGTGTGTCTGTCTGTGTGTCTGTCTGTGTGTGTCTGTGTGTCTGTCTGTGTGTGTGTCTGTCTCTGTCTGTGTGTGTCTGTCTGTGTGTGTCTGTGTGTCTGTCTGTCTGTGTGTGTCTGTCTGTGTGCGTGTAACGAGGGGGCGGTAGTGGGAGCGGTTAGCGCTACGCTGCGCTATGAACCCCGGCCTCCCAAGTTCGAATCCTTCTCACGGCCAACACCGGTGACGATTATCCAAACCGGTTCCGGGCCTCCCCTAGTTCGACTCGGCCTCAAAATGAGTACCTGATGCGGTGTGTGAACATCGCTACTGGGGAGACAAAGGCGGTCGGGCGTGGTGCTGGCCACCCACCCCCTCATGTGACGTGCCGGTCTTCATACAGTGAGGGAAAAAAGTATTTGATCCCCTGCTGATTTTGTACGTTTGCCCACTGACAAAGAAATGATCAGTCTATAATTTTAATGGTAGGTTTATTTGAACAGTGAGAGACAGAATAACAACAAAAACATCCAGAAAAACGCATGTCAAAAATTGTATATATTGATTTGCATTTTAATGAGGAAAATAAGTATTTGACCCCCTCTCAATCAGAAAGATTTCTGGCTCCCAGGTGTCTTTTATACAGGTAACGAGCTGAGATTAGGAGCACACTCTTAAAGGGAGTGCTCCTAATCTCAGCTTGTTACCTGTATAAAAGACACCTGTCCACAGAAGCAATCAATCAATCAGATTCCAAACTCTCCCCCATGGCCAAGACCAAAGAGCTCTCCAAGGATGTCAGGGACAAGATTGTAGACCTACACAAGGCTGGAATGGGCTACAAGACCATTGCCAAGCAGCTTGGTGAGAAGGTGACAACAGTTGGTGCGATTATTCGCAAATGGAAGAAACACAAAAGAACCGTCAATCTCCCTCGGCCTGGGGCTCCATGCAAGATCTCACCTCGTGGAGTTGCAATGATCATGACAACGGTGAGGAATCAGCCCAGAACTACACGGGAGGATCTTGTCAATGATCTAAAGGCAGCTGGGACCATAGTCACCAATAAAACAATTGGTAACACACTACGCCGCGAAGGACTGAAATCCTGCAGTGCCCGCAAGGTCCCCCTGCTCAAGAAAGCACATATACATGCCCGTCTGAAGATTGCCAATGAACATCTGAATGATTCAGAGGACAACTGGGTGAAAGTGTTGTGGTCAGATGAGACCAAAATGGAGCTCTTTGGCATCAACTCAACTCGCCGTGTTTGGAGGAGGAGGAATGCTGCCTATGACCCCAAGAACACCATCCTCACCGTCAAACATGGAGGTGGAAACATTATGCTTTGGGGGTGTTTTTCTACTAAGAGGACAGGACAACTTCATCGCATCAAAGGGAAGATGGACGGGGCCATGTACCGTCAAATCTTGGGTGAGAACCTCCTTCCCTCAGCCAGGGCATTGAAAATGGGTCGTGGATGGGTATTCCAGCATGACAATGACCCAAAACACACGACCAAGGCAACAAAGGAGTAGCTCAAGAAGAAGCACATTAAGGTTCTGGAGTGGCCTAGCCAGTCTCCATACCTTAATCCCATAGAAAATCTGTGGAGGGAGCTGAAGGTTCGAATTGCCAAACGTCAGCCTCGAAACCTTAATAACTTGGAGAAGATCTGCAAAGAGGAGTGGGACAAAATCCCTCCTGAGATGTGTGCAACCCTGGTGGCCAGCTACAAGAAACGTCTGACCTCTGTGATTGCCAATAAGGGTTTTGCCACCAAGTACTGAGTCATGTTTTGCAGAGGGGTCAAATACTTATTTCCCTCATTAAAATGCAAATCAATTAATAATATTTTTGACATGCGTTTTTCTGGATTTTGTTGTTGGTATTCTGTCTCACTGTTCAAATAAACCTACCATTAAAATTATAGACTGATCATTTCTTTGTCAGTGGGCAAACGTACAAAATCAGCAGGGAATCAAACACTGTTTTCCCTCACTGTAGGTGCTTGCTAAGCGGCTAAGAGCACTTGTCCCAGCAGTATGTTACAGGCTATACGGGGGATCTTTGTGTGTAATGACCCTGTGTAAGTGCATACAGTATATGCACCGTACGTGTAGTGTAGCGTGTGTGTTTTGTGAAATTACTACGTAGACACGTAATATCAGTCATGATCATGTGACATATATGGCGAAACATATGAATGCACTACGCATTTATAGAAGTATACATTCTTTGCACATACAAGTATCCGTGTAAGCATGCTTATACACATACATGCTTACCTACATGTGCGCGTCTATGTATACACGTGTATGCACGGACGTACCTGACGTATGCATGTACATATAAAACAACGTATACATGTACGTGTATGTGTATACACACGTACGTGCGTACATGTATACACGGATGTAGTGTGCATGTTTGTTGGGATAAGGGTAAGGACGCCCGCCCCTCCACTCCCCCCGCACGTGTGAGAGGAACACGAGACAGGAAGATGGGGGAGGAGGGGTGAGGAGGGGTAGGGAGGGGTAGGGAGGGGTGGGGAGGGGTGAGGAGGGGTAGGGAGGGGTAGGGAGGGGTAGGGAGGGATGGGGAGGGGTGAGGAGGGGTAGGGAGGGGTGAGGAGGGGTGGGGAGGGATGGGGAGGGGTGAGGAGGGATGGAGAGGGGTGAGGAGGGGTGGGGAGGGATGGGGAGGGGTGAGGAGGAATAGGGGTGAGGAGGGGTAGGGAGGGGTGAGGAGGGGTGAGGAGGGGTGGGGAAGGGTGAGGAGGGGTGGGGAGGGATGGGGAGGGGTGAGGAGGAATAGGGGTGAGGAGGGGTGAGGAGGGGTGAGGAGGGGTGGGGAAGGCCGAGGAGGGGTGGAGGGGTGAGGAGGCAGGAGGGGGGATTAGGAGGGATGGGAGGGATGGGGAGGGGTGAGGAGGAATAGGGGTGAGGAGGGGTGAGGAGGGGTGGGGAGGGATGGGGAGGGATGGGGAGGGATCGGGAGGGATGGGGAAGGGTGAGGAGGGGTGAGGAGGGATGGGGACACGGGAGGCGATGCAGGACAGAGGGGATGCGATTCCTCTTTTGTTGGCGGTGGTGCCGTTTTGCTGTTTCCTCCGTAATTTCGGAGCACGAGGAAACAAAAAGAAATCGCACTTAATTAGGTGGCCGGGTAAAAAAAGGGAGGGGGTGGGGGTTTCGGAGGGAGGGGGTTGCACGCGTCTTAGAAGCCACTTTGCCGGAGATTATCTCAATTATTTCTATTCACACTGCGCCTGCAGTCACAAAGGGAATAGAGATGCTTTAGAGACATGGTGTGTGTGTGTGCATGCGTCGCCTGTGTCTTTGTGTCTCCTGCATGTGTGTATGTGTGCGCGTGTAATATGTGGGGAGCGGTGGCGTAGCGGTTAATGCACTGCGCAACGAGTTTGATACCCGCTCACGACCAATGACAGTGGCGAAACAATTTGAAACCGCTCCGATCCAGCCTTAAATATGAGTACCTGGTGCGATGCGTAAACATCAGCAGACAAAAGGCGTGGTGCTGAACACAACCCCCGTGTGTGCAATCCCGGCCTTCATAGCTGCTACTCGCGAACAGCTCTCGCCCCAACAGTCTGTTAAAGGCTATACGGGCGATCCTTATGTGTGTGTGTGTGGGTGCCGCACTTTTTGAAGCTAACGTCTTCGGAACTGTGTATTGAATCCTTCCAAGATAGCGCGCATAGCCTCCCAAACACGTGCTTTAGGCAGCAGCTGAAAATTGCGAAATACAATTGCACTGAAAATGGCACTGCGGTGTAGAGTGGGCGGATGAAAAAAAATAACAAGAAAAACATCTGAAATGAATGAATGTGCGTGTATGTGTGTGTGTGTGTGTCCCGGGCCATCGCTTAGAAATTAGATTTTAATCCAAAATTCCCAGCATTTATTATTTTTCTTTAATCTGCCCACCCGACCAATAGCCATCTCGTTCTTCCCCGTGCACCGAGCAATGTGAATGCTCTTGCCATGGTATGTGTTTTACTAAATTCGTTTTACCGTGGTTGCAGCAGCAACAACAACAACAACAGGTTATATATAGGTGGGGTGGCTGCGTATTTTATGTTCTCGTGTACGCACGTGTGTGTGCGTATGTACGCGTGCAATCAATGTGTGTGTTATGTTTGTATATATATATTATGTATGTTATGTAGTATGTATGAAGTGTCTGTCTGCAGCTGTAACCTGTTGTGTATTAGGTGGTTAATTTTAGCCGGAACGTTTGCAACTCTGATCCGGTGGTAATTATGTTGGCTACTCGCCACATCCATCGATGTGGCGCGTATGAACACGTCCATATGATTGATTTGAATAATAGTGTGCAATAATACGGGATTATTATGCTAGATTCGCATATCTTGCATTCTAGTGTTAGTGCCTTATGCCAACGACGATCCCGACTCCAAAGCACAGGCAGCCCATAGTAACGTGTAACGTACCACGTGTATGCACTTTCTATATGGACGTCGTGTATGTACCTTGCGTATGTCCTTTGTGTCACTACTTTGTGTGTATTTACACCGATAATGCCGGACTACAATATGCATATCAAATGTAAATTTGTTATCAAGGTATTTGATTGACAAGCGGGATGTAAACATTCATTATATATGTGTGTGTGTAGTGATGATATACAAAATGTACACGGTTAAATGCAATTCAAATGTAGATATAAGGGCGGTGCTAAAAGTTTGCATGCAGCGTCTTTGAAATCACTGCAAGAGTCTTGATCAGTGCGTTAATATATCTGCTGCTCACTGCTGCTGCCTGTATGTGTGTAGTGCATACTGTGTATACACACATATATGTTTACATATATGTTTACATATCTGTGTGTATACATATATGTTTACACAGTACGATTGTGTCGCGGTTCGAGTGCTGCGCTACGAACCTGGCAATTCGAGTTCGAATCCCGCTCGCTGCCAACACCAGTGACGATTGCTTGAATCGGTTCTGGGCCTCCCCTAGGTCGACGCCGCCTCAAATGAGTACCTGATGCGGTGTGTAGTAAACACCGCCACTGGGGAGACAAAGACGGCCGGCGGTGATGATGGCCATAGGTGCTCGCAAACAGCACCTGCCCCAAGGCTATACAGGGGGGGGGGGGTGTCTTTGTCTCTGTATTAATTTATTGCGAGTCGTGACGTCACTAACAAGGTAATCATTATTGATCAATCGAGCTACGTTCATGGTTTGTGTTCAGTGTTCACCGACTGATTGATACGCGACCCCGTTAGCAATTTCTGCTGGATGCATCTCTTGGGGGAAACTCATTGGCTTCCTTGCTGCCACACACACAACAAGCCGCTATTCGCCGCTAAGTGGCGGTGACCGCAGCGTTTGTGCCAGGCTAGGTGCACTGTCAGGGCCGTCGCCTGACAGTATGGAAGGCTCCCTGCCGGCAGATCACGGGAGGACATATCCCAGGTGTTATGGGCTGTCTAAGATATGACTGATAGATGCATCCACCTGTGTTTCTCCACTGTGTGCCAATTGTGGTAGCGAGTAGCTGTTCAAACACAGCTACCAGCTACACAGCCGTATACGTATTCACAAATATAATGCCGTACGCTACTTATAATTGCAGCATTACAACAAGGATATATGTATAGCGTGTTTTACTTGATAATGTGAAGAGTGCAATGAATTGTACGTGCTGATTGGTTTTAATCGTCAAGGCGAGCGTGACGCGCTTGGTTTTAGTCGTGACGCGAGCGTGACGCGATTGGTTTTAATTGTGACGCGATTGGTTTTAATTGTGACGCGGTTGTGACGACCGAGCCCTGTCGCTCAACAGCGAGTGTTTTTGTTTGTGCGTTTTAAAAGCGATTCATATATTTATTTGGCCTGGGTTGTATGTTTGCTTTCTGCTTGCTGTTATATAACGGGTGCCCTGTACAGCATCTTGAGCGTCTAATGATAGTATTTATAATATTAAATCAAGTCATTGTTAACGGTACCATTATATTGCATTTATCTTTAACACACGCTCTTCTTATTTATTTTGTCACGGTTTACAGACGTATGTGTATATGTATATATGTGGGTTGAGCGGTAATGTTGAGCTTGGCATGCTGCATTACAAACCTGGGGCACCCGAGTTCGAGACCCGCTCACGACCACCAACAACCAGTGACGATTATCTGAATCGGTCCTGGGACCCTCCTAAGTCGACTCGGTCTCAAATGAGTACCTTGTGCGATGTGTAAACATCGGCACTCGGGAGACAAAGGCGGCCGGGCGTGGTGCTGGTCACCTACCCTCTCGTGTACCGTGCTGGCCTTCATAGGTGGTTACTAACAGCAACTTGCACCAAAAAGTTTGTGTAGACTGCTATGGGGGATCTTTGTCTCTGTATATATGTGAACATTATATGATGCATTTTTAAAAAATAAAATTGCGAGTCTGCTTTGGAAATAACCTCAACTGTGGCGATAGGAAGATATAAAGTCGACACAACGCTGCACGTTTATAGTTCACGTGTTGTTGTTGTTGTTTCAGTGACATGTTAAAGCAAACAAAGAATAAACGAACACATCGAATCGTTCAACAAAACCGAGTCGCGATAGAATGCACGTTTTTTTTATTCTAGCAACATTTATTTATTTCATCGTGACGGCTTTTGAAAAAAAAACTACAAACCATGTAACATATATTTCCGTTATGTACATCTAGGAAGAAAGTCCATATATACAGAACACGGGTGGAAATGCCACGCAATCTATCAATCTCCTTCCGTCCCGTCCTGCGCTGCGCTCAGTAATTTCTCAGTAATTTACAAATTTGGGGACGAAGTCAAAATTCCAGGGGGCGAAGGTGGTGGTGGTGGTGGGGAGGGAGGGGGGTGGAGGGTAGGCAAAACGTCGCTAGTTCGTGATCATTTTAAAATGTCACAAACCCGCTTCAAACCCACGGCCAATTATACACAAATAATGGACTGTGTACATCCAAGCGGACACACGTGTACTGTAGTAATAATAAACACGGATGGTCAACACGTCCAACAATAGCAACGACGACAAACAACAACGACTCCAACGACAACGTCTTCTTATTATTATTATCATCATCATCATCAAAGGGACGCGCACCCTGCCATGTCCCGACCACTCTCTCTGTCTGCACCAAGCAATGCATCCGGTCCGGGATCTGTTCCTAGTCCGGCTCCGGCGCGGCCTCCTCCGTCTGTGTGTGTGTGTGAGATCGTGTGTGTGGCCTCAAAGTGCACCTAGCCTGGCACAAGCGCCGTGGTGACGTCACCGCCACTTGGTGGCGAATGGCGGCCGTTGTTGTTGTTGATGGTGTGTGCGTGATCCTTCATAGGTGCTGCTCGCTAATGGCACTTGCCCCATACAGTCTGTTAGGGCTATACCGGAGAGCTTTATCTCTGCGTGATCCTTCATTCGATTCGGAGGTGGGACGTTCGCTTCATAATTCGCCCAATGACGGAGGCCACGATGCCTCGAACGAACTCGTTTCGGCGAGGCCACGAAGCCGCTTTGGGTTCCGGCGGGAGTGTCGGTAGCTGAGAAGTGCCGTCAAAATGTCTGATCGTTTACACCTGACTCATCTGCCAGACCAGCTTAGCCCAGAAGCGTAGCCGCTGTCACTGCGCGGTAAGGACCCCGTTAATTGCTCATCGCCTGCGGATAACTCTCGAATTGGAAACCACCAACAACCTCGTCAGTTCGGTTCCGAGCACTCGCGTGCTCGCGCCCGTGCGTGCGTGTGTACATATATATTTCCACGTATGTGTAACGTAATCGTGCGTGCAAGCGCGTACGCGTGCCACAGCGGTATGTGTGCGCCAGTGCAGTCGTGTATACCGTGTGTCAGCGCGTCTCAGTGTGCCGCGTGGCGCGCGAGAGAACACGTGTGTGTTCAATTCTCTTAAAAATATATATTTACAGCTTATGCAGTTTAAATTAAACCGCGGCACCGAAGCTCTGTCTGGGAGAGGGGTGGTGTCGCGAGGAGTCGTGGATGGAGGATGAGGAGGAGGGACGCACACATCCCGCAGAGACCTTGCTACATGACGGGCTGGTTGGCCATGCTCTCTTGATGCGCTGATGGTGAGTACCAGTGGGAGTAAGGGGGCATGTAGGCTCCGGGGGACATGACCGTGCCCTTGACGGCCGGGGGCCCCATGTCCCACACCGCTTGCTGGGGGTGCCCTGATACCGGGCTGGGCGGCAGGCAGCCAGTGTTCACTAAGGGGTTGTTCTCAAGCCCGGCGCCGCCAGCCTTCATCAGCTTCTTGTATTTGGAGCGTTTGTTTTGGAACCAGATTTTTACCTAAAAAAGACAAAAACACAAGCTTTTGGTCAATTAATATTCACAGCAGCAGCATCAGGCCATGGTCGATCTCCTGCTGGATTAAGGCCCTCCCCCACATCCTGTCAGTCATGGGGGTTGTTTGACCATACTTCACCAGCGATGATCAATACGGGTTAGCGAATTCAAGTGGATGGGTTCATAGTGCAGTGCGCTGACCGATGAGCCACCACTCATCACAATACTAGAATGCAGTGTTTTTGATTAAAATGCAATTCAAGGACTGTGCTGATACTGGTCTACAATCATGTTTAAAACACACACATCTTCATAATGAAATACGACGCCAAAATATAACAAGAAATATATATATGAGACCGATGGTTCGGATAATGACCTTTCTTCAGAGCGGAGAGAGGGCAGAAAGATGAAATACAGTATAGTTCAGTCTGTGCTCTTAACGCGATAATTTACATGTTAAGTAAAACAGAATTTTAGAAAATTCATATATCGGCTTTTCATCTAATCGATCTTTGATCACGAAAAATCTTGATGTTGTTACAAAACATCAATGACACTATACACGCGCTCATAGGAGTGTACAAGCCCTACTCCCTATGTTACAAATGTCACTAATGAGGATCCACTATCCCACAGCATCAGAAGCGTCTCTAAACATGTTATTGCAACAAAATAATATCGTCCATTGTGCATTGTCCGTTATCCTTGGCTGGTTGTGAGGCATATGTACAGGCGTATTGCCCATAGATACGGCGGTGGAATGCATTCGGTAATTCATCATCGGCAGCAGCAGCCATGATCAATCCACTGCTGGATGAAGGCTTTCCCATGTCTACGTCAGCGCACAATACAACCATCAACCCCACCCAGAACCTACGCCCGTGCCGATCTAATCGCTCCATCTCCGCGGTCCACGCCCTCCCTCCCTCCTTCGGCTGCTGCTCGGTAGTTCGTCTGGAGCTCGAGACTGGAAATTGCGCAGCCCCTACGGGCATTAACTGTGCATCGTTACGAGAAGGACACACACACGCGCAACGAGTAGGACACATACATCATCCTGTACGCTTGTCGTGGGCACAATCATTGCTCACTCTCGAAGGGAGAGGACGACTCAGAGTCGCAGGAATGCAGCCACGTGGTGAGCCGACCCGAACCCCCCCCCCCTAACCCAACCCAGCTCTGCTGTCCTATAGATATATTACAGACGGGACAGATAAAGTCCCAATTTGTTGTACCGCATTCTCCTGGCGAGCCAGGAGTATGGCACAACCTCGTTGCCCACGACCGGTAGGGAGTTTTGTAACAACATTCGTGTGATCCACCAAGCTCGGATTACAGGCCATGTGCATAGCCACCGCTGCCAGCCAATGTATGTGGTAGTAACGTGTGTGTGTATACAGTATATACTGTGTATATATTAGTATATACGTATGGGGGGCAGTAGTGTAGCGGTTAGCACGCTGCGCTACGAACCCGGCGACCCGGGAGTTCGATCCCCGTTCAGAACCAACACCGGTGAGAATTATCTGAACCCCTCCTGGGCCTCCCCTAGGTCGACTCAGCATTAAATGAGTACCTGGTGCGGTGTGTAGTAAACATCATCACCAGGGAGACAAAGGCGGCCGGGCGGGGTGCTGGCCACCCAGGCCTTCGTGTACCGTGCTGGCTTTCATAGCTGCTCGCTAATAGCACTTGCCCAACAGTCTGTTAGGCTACATATATGTACTCGTGCTGTGTGTACGAATGCATTGTGTCCCATGTACTGTTGCACAACGCTCCATGTGCTAGTGCAGAGTGCGTGTGTGGGTATATATATGTGTGTTCATCATGTGGGGAGCGGTAGTGTAGCGGTTAGCGCGCTGCGCTATTAACCTGGCGACCCGGGTTCGATTCCCGCTCACGGCCAACACCAGTGACGATTATCTGAACCGGTCCCGGGCCTCCCCTAGGTCGACTCAGCCTCAAATGAGTACCTGGTGCGGTGTGTAAACATTGCCACTGGGGAGACAAAGGCGGTCGGGCGTGGTGCTGGCCACCCACCCCCTCGTGTACCGTTCCGGCCTTCATAGGTGCTCGCTAACAGCACTTGCCCCTACAGTATGTTAAGGCTATACGGGGGATCTTTATCTTTATCTTTGTCTTTGTCTTTGTTCATCATGTACCTATACCATATTTAGGCCTCACCCCGGGCACTGCAGGTTGTGTGATTGTTTGACTTTCACAATAAAAACACAACAAAAGCAAAACGCAACACAAAATGGAACAATAAAAGGGGCAGATTGGTGCGCTATTAGAAAACAATAAAAACCCATTGTCCCCGTCCTTGTAAGGGCACGGTACACAACAATTGGATATCGTGTCGAGCAGTGGCACCGCTTGTGTTCGGCGTTGACGAGAAGGCAGATACAAATCGCTTGCCTCGTCGTTAAAGGTCTCCACTTTACTTGCAAAAAGTGGACATGAAGTTTTTTTTGTTATTCATATAAATTACGTGACTGGTTAAAAAAGTGACACGTGACAGTTTAGATGGTTGTACATCTGACTAGTTTTTCATCAACCGATGTTGTGTAACCGAGGGCAGTGCCAGCACATTGCACTGTTGTACTGCACGCCTATGCTTCTATGTCACCACGTCTAATGCGCCGCACCTTCACAAACCCCGTCACTGACCAGCGCGGTGAAGTATGGCGCGGCGTGTCGAGGTGGAACAACATTTACTTTAAACAAATGCTGCTGCTGGACAATATTGGATGGAAAGGCCAATACAGTTAAGCCGATTGATTAGAATCACCACTGTGCAGTTTACACGTGGAGACGCATCGAGACAAGACGCGTCAATTCATGTCCACGTTGTCGGCGCAACGTCGACCCGTTGGCACGGAGATGCAGCCGCGCCGCGTGGGATCGAGTGAGCGTCGCCGGTCGCGCCTGGTGCTGTGATTGGTCACCAGGCGGCAGTGTGCATGGGGCTCTGCGTGCGGTCGCCGAACCTCCAATCCCCCCTTCAGCCCCCCCCCCCTCCACCAACTCCCTCCCGCCCCCCTCCCCCCATCCCTCCCGCTACCACCAACTCCCCCCCCCTGCCCCCCCCACAAACTTTTGTCCCTCTGAGTAAAACATTTCCGTAATCTGGCCAGGTATTTCAGTGGCAGTTGCCAACTAACAACTGATGAAGGCCGCTTGTGTTGTGGCCGAAACGTCGTGAGAATATTATTGTGTTATTTTATTTTATCAATTTATTATTTTATTCTCATTCTACGTGACTTTACCGAAAGAACCAAAGAATATGTCGGAATGATGGTTAAGGGGATTGCCTCAGCCCATCATACCACACGGGGTCGATACAATAGGTACCTCCTTTGTACGGAAGTTGTCCTTCCCTGAGAAATACTCGCCCCCCGCCATAGCAATGAGGAATTGCAACCACTGGCTTAGGGCTGTAGGAGCAGAACAATCACCGCTCTGTGTTTAGTAAATTTTGGTTTTGACAATCGAGTCAGAGGTTGTTTTTATTACTTGAGTTCTTACATTTGTGTAGTCACAACCCTCGTGAGATATTACATTTTACAGTCCACACTTTGTGTTGTAAGAGAATAACTGACCCCCTCCCACTCCACACACATTAAGACAAAGATCCCCCTTATAGCCGTAACAGACTGTAGGGGCAAGTGCTGTTAGCGAGCACCTATAAAGGCCAGAACGGCACACGAGGGGGTGGGTGGCCAGCAATACGCCTGGCCGCCTTTATCTCCCTCCTGGCGAGGTTTACGCACCGCACAAGTACCTCATTTGAGTCTGAGTCGACCTAGGGGAGGCCCAGCATCGGTTCAGATAATCGTCACCCGGTGCTGGCCGTGAGCGGGAATCGAGCTCGGGTCGCCGGGTTCGTAGCGCAGCGCGCTAACCGTTGCACCACCGCTCCCCATCACACACACACACACAGCCACACACGCCTGTGTACATTGTCAAGTCGCGCCACATAAAATGATTACCTGTGTACAAGGCCACATACCCATCTCCCCGCTCACATCGAGTGTTCGTGGCCAGGGCCCACACAGTTGATGTTGCTTTTTGTCAATTGACTCCCCTGCTTTCTTACGCAACTGCTGGCAGGCATCAGGGCCTCCCTCCGCCCAGGAACGACCTCCAGGGGTGGCGGGCGGGGGGGGGGTACAGTATTTGCTCTACTCTTCCAACACGTCGACGTGTTGGAAGAGGTGGGATTACCTACACGTCATCCCACCGCATCACACGACCTGGCCCGCCGGGTCGACTACACAATTACAATTGTGGCGCGCTACACTTTTCTTTGCTGGGTGGACAGCAGCTGCGGAGGGCACTCGAGAAACTTTAAAACAATTGATATATACACACACACCCACAACAGTATATATATACACTATATATATGAAACTGCCGCGCCAAAGAGATAGAAGCTATCGGAGACCCCTTGCATTGCGAGTCCAGTTGTGCGGGTTTGGTGTCCCAGACTGTGAATCCTGAGGGGTGACGTCTCTGCCTTCTCGGAGATAACAAATTAACGCAGTGTCACTGTCAATTGTGTGCTGCGTCCGCGCGCGCGTGTGTGTCGGGTGTTAGTGCGTGCGTGTGAGTGTATTGGGTGGGGAGCGGTGGAGCAGTGCTTAGCGCGCTGCGCTACGAACCCAGCTCACCGGAGTTCGATTCCCGCTCGCGAACCCATAACTGTGGCGAATATCGGAGCAGGGCTCTTGGCCTCCCCGAGGTCGACTCGGCCTTAAATGAGTACCCGGTGCGGTGTGTGCACATCCGCACCGGGTAGACAAAGGCGGCCAGACGTGGGCGCGGCCGTACCATCTCACGAGCAGCACTTGAACCTCGAAGCCGGTTTCAGGCTATACGTGGGGACCTTTGCTCGCTGTCTTTGTATTGGGCATGCGTGTGCATGTATGATTCTGGACCGCGGGAAGAGCGTCAGTCGCGAGTGACATCTAAACCAGGTCCTGGACCAATACTAGGGCGACTCAGTCTCAATTATAAGTACTTGATGCGGTGCGTAAACATCGGGACTTGGGGAGACAAAGGCGGCGCGGGTTGGGGGGGGGGGGTCGTGCCGGCTACCCGGCTTTGACAGGTGCTTGCCCCAACAGTCTATGTAGGCTACACAGGGGGGGGGGGGGGGAGATTACTTTGCTGTGTGAGGGATAGAAGAGTGTCCCTGGTGCATGCAATCTACATCCACGCGGTGTCTCGCTGTTCGCGGCACTGCACTCACGCGCACGTGCGGAAACGAATATAAGTGGCACACAAATGCAGGTCGAATGGTTGCCGATTGTGGTTGAATCGAAACAATTAAACACATTCCAAAGCTCGCCTCGCCACATCGCACCCCGAGACCCCGCTTCCTCCCACGACGGGCCCTGCGGTATCTCACCCGGGAGGCACTTCAGGGGGATGGGGTTAGGGGATAACGTGGTAATGGGGTGGTTGATGTTGGTGGTAGTGGTGTAGATAGTAGTGGCGATGTTGGGTGATAGTGGTGGTGGTAATGCTGGTGATGGTTGTGGTGGTGGATCTGATGTTGATGCAGAGGAACAATTATAATTTTACATTGAGGCGGTTGAGTCAGATAATTGCGTCTCGGAGTAGCGGAGGGTGGTGGTGGTAGTAGTGGTGATGATGGTGGTGGTTGTTGTGGGATTAAAGGAGGAGAATGTGTGCTTTGGCAGCTTTGGAAATCCTGCCCGGAAATCAAGCGAGTCCGTATCCGCTGGTGGTGCATGCCTGCTATCCAAGGGTTGGTGGGTCACGCATAGATTCGTGTGGAACTTCCATGTCCGCTGAGCTGTGAGGTAAGCCAGCAGATGGCGTTGTCAGAAAATAGATTCCTGAATCCATGTGTGTGGAGACTCGAGTGTTGTCCCCTCAAATGTGCGGTCTCTTCGAGAATGACATTTTTAGAGAAATACAATTTTCGAACGGAATAATGGGCCAAACATCCTTATGCAGGAATCCATCGAAAAAGAGTCTTACGACTCATAAATGGTATTAAAGCCACCCCCCCCTGCCCGCATCCTACACATACACGATTACAACCACATAATGTCATGGCGAACGTGATATCTGAAAAGGGTGATATTTTGTTCAATATGTAAATTGAGAGTTAATTCAAGTCGCACACACACGTATATATACACGAGACAGAGGACATGGCAGCAAACCTCAGTCATTGTGCCGGACTTGTATGCTCCCCACCTTCACCCAGCCCGCACTGACCAGCGTTAAGCAAACCGCACAAACTAAACCACCATCATGTTCACGGCGCGTGACTGAGAGAGGGCTCTGTAGTTCTCCGACGTGAAAGGACAAAGACAAAGGTCCCCCCTTATCGCTAGCCTACAGACTGTTGGGACAAAGTGCTATTCGCGAGCACCTCATGGAGACCGGGAGCGACGCACGGGGTGTGTATTGAACACCATCTTTGTGTCTCCAACCCCCCCCCACCCACACCTCTGTGCTTGAAGTTTACCCGCTACAACCGGCACTCGTTTCAGCCTGAGTCGATCTCGCGGAGGCCCAGGACCAGTTCAGATATTCGCCACTTGATGTTGGCCGTTAGGCATCGTCAAAATCGGTCTAACCACTTCACCGCAGCTTCGCGCACGTGAAAGAATACGCACACTCACAACAGACGCGATTCGGCCACGAGTGTGACGGTGACCTCACTACCAGGGCTTGTGCCAGGCTTGGTACGCTTTGAGGCCATCACGGGAAGTGTCGACAGCTCGTGGGTAGGAGGAGGTTACTGAACAGACCCAGGTGTTATGGGTTAACTGGCTGAGATCACTCGCAGTTGCACCACCTGTGCCCTCACTGTTGCACCACCTGTGCTGCGCAAGGGTGCAAAGACAAAGATCCCCCGTATAGCCTTGGAAGACTGTTGAGAGAAGTGCTGTTCGCGAGCACCTATGAAGGCCGGCATGGCACACGAGGGGGTGGGCGGTCAGCACCACGCCCGGCCGCCTTTGTCTTCCCAGTGGAGATATTTACACATTGCACCAGGTATTCATTTAAGGCTAAGCCGACTTAGCGGAGGCCCAGAAACGGTGCAGATATTCGCCACTGCTGTTTGGCCGGGAGCGGGAATCTAACTTGGCTCGCCGGGTTTGTGTACACATACACAGATCCCCCGTATAGCCTTAACAGACTTTCGGGGCAAGTGCTTTGAGCTAACACATAATGAATGCCCGGCACGGCACGCGAGGTGGTGGGTGGCCAGCACCACAAAGACAAAGACAACCCCACCCCTATCGCCCTAACAGACTGTTGGGGGCAGGTGCTTGTTAGCGAGTAGCACCCTAATGCATGCCCGGCACGGCACACGAGGTTGTGGGTGGCCAGCACCGGCGACACGCACGCGCAGACACCGCGGAGACGCGCGGGGCACCTGGGTCTGCGTGAGTCCCAAGGAGGCGGCGAGTTCGGCGCGCTCGGGCAGCGCCAGGTACTGCGTCTGCTGGAAGCGGCGGTTGAGCGCCTGCAGCTGTAGGCTCGAGTAGATGGTGCGCGGCTTGCGGATCTTCTTGCCCTTCCCGTTGAAGCGCAGCTCGCCGTTGTGAATCACCGGCGTCTTCTCGGGGTCTGGGCAGAGGACACGCGGCCGTTGTTAGTGATGTGAAGTAAAGAAACAACTACTTGGCGTTGTTGTTGGTTTTACGTCAATATGTTGGTGTAGCGGGTGGAGCGGTGGCGCAGTGGTTAGCGCACTGAACTGCACCACGATCCTCGGAAAGCTTAGTTTGATTCAAGACCACGGCTGACATCAGTGGCAAGAGATATCAGCGCCGCACTTTAACATCTCCCGCCACCACATACTACTCCTGCACTAAATCACGCAGTCTAACGTGGTGAAGTATGGTCAAATAGCCGACGTGACCGACACGAGGGTGGAAAGCCTTCCTCTTGCAGCAGATTGACCACAGAGCTGTACATTAACATTTGTTTTAATGATTGTTTAAACTACAAATAAGACTGCGCTGTGTGTGAATGTCTATTTGTGCGTATAGCATCGCTGAACATTTGTCCAAAACGCATTGACATTGATTGTTTTCGATCTTATCAATTAATTAATATCTACAAATCATTGTCCAAGTTGAACATCGCTTAATTGACCGGGCTAACCCGAAACGGTGCCAAACCTCCCTCGAAAACGTTGAAGACAAACTCGCAGGCAGCACTCGCTAGCCGTGCTATTGTCAAAGATCGACGTCGTTGCAGGCTAGGTGCGCCTCGAGGCCGTCACGTCAAGTGTCAAAAGCCTCGCTCGCAGTCGGTCACGGAGCAGACCCAGGCGTTGCGGGTAAACTCACTGAGGTGACCGGCAGCTGCACCACGAACGCTTTTAGCGCGATGTGGACATTCACGTCTGTGCCGTGGCTCGTGGGCATCGTCCACTGAAGCCGGGGATTTGGCTACCGAGTCTGTCGACGATGGTTCGATACCAGTTACGGTAACCAGCAGCAACGGCAGTCCAGCAATTATCCTCTCGGAGGGCAATTACCAAAGCGTGCTGTTTGTGAAGCTGACTGTGAATACCCCTTCCTCCCGGGACTAGGACCGCCAGCCGGTTTGTCGACATCGTATGGAACAAAAACAAATTACAAACGAGATGTAAAACACACACACACAATATAATAGTACTAATAATGGGCCAACCAACGTTGAAGCACACGTCTCGCGAGATAAGGAACACAGACGTGTAAACGTGACTGCCCGTAGAGCGCGTGCGATAATTCAGTGCAAGTGATATGTGAACGAATGAATGAATCGATCGTCCCGCAACATCGTTCGCGGTTTTTTCGCGCGAGAATCCAAATCCGGCGAACGATGCCGGGACTTTCCCGCGCCTAAACTGCAGAATGGATATTCCGTAATCTGCACTGAGTTTGTTGGTTACCGGTATAAGGAGTTATATCGATCGATACAGGACTTGTCGACAACTAATAATAATAGTCGGAGTCGTCGTGTACACCGCGGGTTACACGCGCGACGTGTTACATGCGTTCACTCGCACGCGTGTTATGCACGTGCTTCGGTGAATGTGGCTTTTAAATTTTCTAGATTATAATTTTTCTTAACAGAAGGTAAATGAAAAAATATTAAAACAGCGACAACACCACTGCTTGGCTGTCACGTCGAGGTCACAAGTCGTACGATTATTTTCCGGCTTCGGGAACGCGTCAGTGTCTCCCCTACGGCACGGGAATTTTTTTTGCTCGTAAATTGCGCGAGTGTCTCTCTCTCTCTCTCTCATCGCGCGTCAAGTGCGATTCCACGCGGCATCATTCACGTAACGAAGAAGAGTGCTCTTAATTTATCCTCAAATAACCATTTATGAATAATGAACGGATCAGCACCGCCAAACAAAATCAATGTTAACGCGCTGTTCACGCACGTCCTACAAACGCGCACCGAGGCCGTCTTGCAATCGCAGACACAACAACAACCAACAACCACGCGCTGCATTAACAACAACAACAACGACAAGAACATCGATTTGCCGGCGGCGCGCTCACCCGTGTCGTCGAGCCGCGTCTGGTTGAGCGCGCTGCTCGGCTGGTAGGAGGGCAGCGCGCCGAGGCTGTAGCCCCCCGAAGCGCCGCCGGTCCCGCTGCCGATGGGGTTCAGGTAGGGGTAGCCCAGCGGTCTGCTCTGGTACGAGGAGGCTGCGGCTGCGGCGGCTGCGGCTGCGGCGGCGGCCGCGTACGAGCTGTCGTGCCCGGCCGAGGGCAGGCAGTGTGACGGGTAGTGGTGCGTGTGGTGCGCCATGGACGTGGCCGCCGTCGAGGCGCTCATCATGTGCGAGTGGCCGCCCTGACCGAACTCGAGGAAGGCCGACTTGCCGCCGCTGCAGTCTGGCGCGTCCAATCCGTCAGCCATTGCGCTCATGGTCATCATAGAGCGACATAACCACGCCAGGCGAGTGCGTCTGGGTGTTACGGGCTAGCCGGGGGGGGGGGGGGGGGAATGAGGGGGGGGGGTGGTGGTGGTGGTGGGGGGTTATGATAGGAGGGGGGGGTGATCGATAAAAGGTGGATTCTTTTTTGCGCCCCCCCCCGCCCCCCTCTCTCCACCCCCCCCCCCACCACCACCACCACCCCCTAAATATAATAAGATGGTGATGATGATGACGATATACGAGGAGGCGAAGACGAGGAGGAGGAGGAGGCGGCTGCTGCTGCTGCGATTGCGAGCGAGGGTGCCGGCGGCGGCGGCGGCGGCGCGCGTGCGATTCCTGTCCTGGTAACCGGGACAGCGAGGAGCGGCGATTGATCGGACGGTCTCTTTTACCAAACCCCCGGTGGGGGGGGGGGGGGGACGGCTGGAAGGGCGCGCGATTTAAGCCGAGTCGAGTAAAAACTTCTTCACCACCAACATCGCCAACATCGCCAGAGCCGCTGTCGTTGCTGCTGCTGCTGCTGCACGACTACCTGCTGCATATGGATTAGACTGGGGCAGATATTGGAACGGCGTTGTCGCTCGCACGCCGCGCTCCCCCATTGGCTGCCGCCGTGTCGTCACGATCCCGGCTCAACCCGGGCCGCATTAATATTATTACTCGTACTCCTTCCACTGTTACCAGCACCACCAGCACCAGCGACCACCACCACCAGCATCATCCTCGTTTTGGGCCAAAATTGCCAGCTGGAGGGAAGGACGTCCTCCGAATGGTCTCGCTGTAGTGCGCGTTTATGGAGTAAAAAAAAGCAAATCTGTACGGATTGTCTAACTTTCGATTTATGAGACAATTAAATGGGACGGGATAATTTGTTTAAATCACTGGTTCATAACCACTTCTGAAATATTTCGTTAGGGGTTCGGTTAATTGATCAAATATGGGCCCGCGAGAATGCAATGGACCGACGGCTATTCCATTGCACGCACACAAAGACAAAGATCCCCCGTGCAGCCTTAACAGACTGTTGAGGCAAGTTCTGTTAGCGAGTAGCACCTATGAAGGCCGGCGATGTTTAGACACCGCACCAGGTACGCATTTGATGCTGAGTCGACTTTGGCGGAGGCCAGAAGAACCGATTCAGATAATTGTCACTGTGTGTTGGTCATAAGCGGGAATCAAACTCTTGTCGCCCGATTCATAGCGCAGCGCGTTAACCGCTACACTACCGCTCCCCATACACTAAAGCACACACGCAAATTCAAACGCACACGCATTTGACGCCGCGCATAGAGGAGAGAGAAATAACGATCAACATTGCGGCTGCCTACCTCACAGCGTATATAATATATGTGTATATATATTTGGCTGAAAAACATGGGACACAAATCGCCAAAAAATGTACTTGTCTTTTATTGCGAAATTGAACGGTTCTTACATTTGACGATGATAAAACTCTAATGTGGAACCTGTTCTGTGGTGGTTGTTGCTGTGTGGTGGTGCTTGTTGTTGGAAATGTATCGCCAGTTGAATAACGCGCCTAATTTAAAATACACGAAATTGCGAAAATTCGTCGATGTGTGTAATACAGTCCTGCGCTAAAGTACAATTCAGATAAATTCGCAGTGCGTTTAGACGATTAAACGAGTAGATTTTTTGTTCGTTTTTAATTTAAATCGGGCGTCAGAGCGCTTCGTTAAACCGGTTCAATATCGGTTCAATATCGGCGAATCGTCGAAGGTCTGCCCGCAATTGATTTCGTTCAACGGAAGGCAATTAAACCGCTTCAACTTGTTTTGTTGTAAAGTTAAATGATGATGATTATTATTCGCCCTATTATTTGTTTAAAATTGGGAGAATATGTATATAATGACCGACAGCTCGAAGGTCAACGCCATTAAAATGGTGGAAGCTACGTCACACAGGTGGAGCACGTGCGTTCGCGCTCGTGTCTCGAATCTCGCTTCGACAACTCGCCCCCCCCCACCCTCCTCCACGCCGCTAATTAACGCGGCTCTTACAGAGATCGCGGACTGCAGTCAACAAAACAAAAAAAAACTGCAATATGATGCAGAGCACGATTAGCGAGCCGCCCGGTCTCACCAGAGACAATGCTTTATATATGTACAGCATGTGTATGCGCTGTATATATGTGTATACTGTTATCACGGGTCGCCGAGAACAGACCCGAAAGTATTAAACATGCCGAGCGAACCAGCAACAAGCAGCATGATTAATGTAAACAAGTTTTTTTATGTTGTTGTTATACTTCTCAAGAATAACAAAGCGAACTGGTGTCATGTGCGTTACGCCTCCGCAATGTCTACAACCACAGGCGCGGCGTAATAATTCGTAATCACGCCAACAAAAAAAAATAACGTTGAGATCATCTGTTGTCAGTCGTAAAAATAGTTATCGACGCGTGTGTTATGAACATTGCCTGGTGAAGTATGGTCAAAATACCACCACCACCACCACCAACCACCCATCTATGACCGACACGGCATGGGAGCGCGTTCGTCCAGAAGTGTATTGTCAAAGCGCTGAAGATCATAACATTATTATAATCGCGAGTTATTTTCTTCTGGAGACGTGTATGTGTGTGTGTGTATATATATGTGGTGGCTGATGTTTCGTGCTTTCGAGGCGACCGATATGTTAATGACTGCGTTAAGACCAAACGACTGTTACGCATTTTTACAGAACAAAAAAAATCAGGAGCAGCGCTACATTCTGAGCTGTGAAGATCCATTCCCCGAAACGCTGTCACGATTATTATGGTGTGTATTATAACTTAATGCTGATGCCAAATATACCCATGTATACATTTGTTTTAATGTGCGATCCATATACACACATATATACAGAATCAGAATATTTATTTATACTGGAAGAATCCGATCAACTATGAAGCTTTTTTTCCACATATGCCCAATAGGAAGGACAAGAACAATATACATATATACATAGCCTTATATACATTTAATCGACATGCGAACACCAATTAATAAGGACGGTAATGGAGTATGCCGCGGGGAGTGGGTGGGGGGGTCTTGATTGGAGTCTCCAGCCGCCAGCGTGCAGCTCTGATAGAACAAGTGGGGGTCCGGTTAGGGGGGGGGTCGTTATTCCTCACCGTGTGGGGGTGGGGGGGGGGTCCAGGTCACGCCGAGTTGCCCGCAACTCCTCCCCGCGACTTCGCCTTCAGCGCCGCTAACCGCGCGCCGCAGAAACACGCGCGGCGCCTTCGCGGCGAAATTCCGTCGAAACAGACCTACGTGCGTCCCAAGGCGACATGGCGCTAGGGGTGCTGGGGGGGGGGGGGCACGCGTAGCAGTGGGGGAGGAGGGGGGGGCACAGTACACCGGTGTGGGCGTGCGACTCTCTCCTCACTCCTTCTTACGCTCCCTCTCTCACTCCTTCTCACGCTCTCTCTATCACTCTCTATCACTCCACTCTCTATCACGCTCTCTCTATCACTCTCTATCACTCTCTCTCTCACTCCTTCTTACGCTCTCTCACGCTCTCTCTCACTCCTTCTCA
This sequence comes from Petromyzon marinus, assembly GCF_048934315.1. Taxonomy (NCBI): domain Eukaryota; kingdom Metazoa; phylum Chordata; class Hyperoartia; order Petromyzontiformes; family Petromyzontidae; genus Petromyzon; species Petromyzon marinus. The sequence continues at coordinate 5,894,057 of NC_133676.1, read as the reverse complement.
CGCTCTCTCACGCTCTCTCTATCACTCTCTCACTCTCTCTATCACGCTCTCTCTCACGCTCTCTCTATCACTCTCTATCACGCTCTCTCTCTCACTCCTTCTCACGCTCCCTCTCTCACTCCTTCTCACGCTCCCTCTCTGTCTCTCTCACTCCTTCTCACGCGCTCTCGATCACTCTCTCTCACGCTCTCTCTATCACTCTCTATCACGCTCTCTCTCACTCCTTCTCACGCTCTCTCACTCCTTCTCACGCTCTCTCTCTCTCTCACGCTCCCTCTCGCTCTCTCTCACTCCTTCTCACGCTCTCTCTATCACTCTCTATCACGCTCTCTCTATCACTCTCTCTTACGCTCTCTCTAGCACTCTATCACGCTTTCTCTCTCACGCCTTCTCACACTCTCTCTCACGCTCTCTCTCGACGCTCTCTCTCACGCTCTCACCCGCTCTCACCCTCTCTCACTCTCTCTCACGCTCGCTCACCCTCTCTCACGCTCTCTCACGCTCTCTCTATCACGCTCTCTCTCTCACCCTCTCTCACCCTCTCTCACGCTCTCTCTCTCACGCTCTCTCTCACCCTCTCTCTCACCCTCTCTCACGCTCTCTCTCACGCTCTCTCTCACCCTCTCTCACGCTCTCTCTCACCCTCTCTCACGCTCTCACGCTCTCTCGACGCTCTCTCTCACGCTCTCACCGTCTCTCACCCTCTCTCACCCTCTCTATCACGCTCTCTCGCCCTCTCACGCTCTCACTCTCTCTCACGCTCTCACCCTCTCTCACCCTCTCACGCTCTCTCTCACCTTCTCTCACCCTCTCTCACGCTCTCACCCTCTCACCCTCTCTCACGCTCTCTCTCTCACGCTCTCTCTCACGCTCTCTCTCTCTCACGCTCTCTCTCACGCTCTCTCTCTCACGCTCTCTCTCTCACGCTCTCTCTCACGCTCTCTCTCACGCTCTCTCCCTCACGCTCTCTCTCACGCTCTCTCACGCTCCCACTCGGGCGCGTCGAGTCGTCATCGCGCGCTCACGGGGGGACGCCGCGGACGCCGCCGGCGCTCGGTGACAAAAATCTTCCGCGCCCGCGTGTAACGCGGACGCCTCGCTCGGGGGGGGGGGGGGGGGCACGGAAAGAGGGGGTGGTGGTGGTGGTGGGGGGGGGGGAGATAGAGGAGGCAGCAGTAGCGACAGCCCTCTATAATTTACCTTTCACGTGCTTGCACCATTCAAATAATAACTACACGCGAATGCCCACAACGACTGTTTATCCGAGTCGTGCGCTCTCAAAACGTACATATATGTGTGATACAGTATATATATACAAAGACGATGATCTCCCGTGTAGTTTTTTTTTTTCCAGACTGTTGGGGCAAGTGCTGTTAGCGAGCACCTCTATGAAGGTCGGCACGGCCAACAGACAGCACGCCCGGCCGCCTTTGCCTCCCCAGTGGCGATGTTTACACATATCATCGGGTACTCATTTGATGCTGAATTGACCTAAGAGAGGCCCCGGACCGGATCAGATATTCTTCACTGGTGTTGGCCGTGAGCGGAAATCGATTTCGGGTTGCCGGGTCCTTAACGCATCGCGTTGAACGTTGCACTAGCGCTCCCTATATATATGCACGCAACATACACACATATGTATAATACTATATAGATGCGCACACACGACGATTAGTTTCAATCAGAACAGTCCGGGACGCTGTTGGTCAGCGGACTTATTTTAGGAGGGCATATTCTCACCTTACGTGATGTTGCCACTCGTAGGGCTGGAGCGATAGCGAATCTCTTGATCGCTCTGTGTGAGCCGCGTCGTCTCTTGGAGACGTGGGCAATTGTGGACTTCCTTCCATTTAGCTCTGTCCCATGGTATTTAATCAATGTTCTGGTGCATCAGAAACGCCTCCCAGTGGGCATCCAATTTTGTTAAACTGCGTATGCAAATTTAATTCGCTGTCTTAACTCACTAGAGAGAATATATCGGGTACAATAATGTAGGATTATTATGGATTGCCGTATCGTGCATTCTTAGTGTTAGTGCCTTACGCCGAAAACTCCTACCTGCGACAAGCCAGCCTTGAGCCTATCAGCATTGCGGAAAATATCGAGAGAGAAATTAAGCGCGTAGTTTATTTGAATAAATGATTGAATGCTAGCAAAGGTCATGAGGCTTAACGTATAACGAGTAACGTGATCATATTTTGATTTACATCTCAGGATCGTGAGCTGGCCGCAGATTGATAATGGATTCAGCCAGCAGTGACTTGCCCATTGCTTCTGCTGATGACCATCATATTTAGAACACGTGCAACACGGTTGGTTAAGCATTTTTGCTATTAGGATGTAATAATGTCGCCTTGTGTGAAATCTGTCTGCGTCGTTTTAACATGCAACTGTGAGTTCAATGTATCACCGGTGATGCTGAACTCGGCCCCTTTAGCAAAATGGCTTGGTGAAGCTGCTGCTGATGGGTTGGCAGTGGTGCACGAGCACCGATAACAACAACAACAAAACTCAATACGTTTGTCAAGAACAGTGTGGCCTTAGAGGAAATATACAGCGTGTATAATAGACGACGTTTCGGGCAATGGTCCGTTTTCATGACACACATCCCAAAGCCAGATCTTTTAAAAATATAAATCAAGGTTAGTTATACAAAAAAAATTACGTTTATCTCGTACGCTGGATTTTCAGAATACAAATTGTCACATTTTTTTATGGAGGGGGGAAAAAAACAATCACATACATCACTTATATTCACAGGTGGCTCCGTGATTCATTTAATTATAGAATGTTACGGATATTGATTCTCGGAGTAAAAAACGATCGAGTCGCCACTCATTTCGAGTCGACGGCTACTTACGCAAGAGTCATCGTCGAGTAATTTAAAATTAGCAGCGTCGATTTAAGCGGACAGCGTCATCATCATCATCAGCATGCCTTCTGCGTAAGCATACGCGTAGGTATATGACGTGAAAAACACACACACGCGCACGGAATATGCAAGTATACCTCGGGACCACGCGTTCACTGAGTTAATACCGCCCGAGCTACTCAGAATCAGCATCTTCATTTACTCGCAAACCAAACCAAGTCAGCACCAATATATGTATGTAATGTGGGTGAGAGAGAGAGAGACGCTTATTTAATTTGTTACACAGATGACGGTCCCCGCTTAGCCAGTTATTGTCCGGCTATTGTACACATGGAGATCCGTGGTGATTCGTGAGAGCAGTAGCAGCAACAACAAAACAAGGACAAAAAACCAGCCAACATTTACGAGAACAAGTACAGGGCCCTTAAGAAGCGAGAGATGAGAGAGACCGAGATCACAGCTCATTCGCAAGCGAGATCTGTACAAACAAAAACCATTCCCACTTCAAAGAGCATTCAAATTAAAAACAAAATCCCTCAATGTCTAAAAGATAAGTCAACAAATAAGAACGCCTGTAAACTGAACGCAATGTATCGTGTGTGTGTCTCTGTGTGCGTGTCTGTGTGCGTGCGTGCATCTGTGGGAAAAGGTAATGTCGTGGTTAACGCGTTGCGCTACGAAACCGGCCATCCGAGTTCGATTCCCGCTCAGGGCCAACACCGGTGACGATTATCTGAATCGGTCCTGGGCCTCCCCTAGGTCGATTCTGCCTCAAATTAGTATCTGGCGCAGTGTGTATTCATCGCCGCTGGGGAGACAAAAGCGGCCGGGCGTGATGTTGGCCACCCACCCCCTCGTGTGCCGTGCCAGCCTGCATAGGTGTTGGCTAACAGCACTTGCCCCAACAGTTTGTTAAAGGCTTTGCGGGGGGGTCTTTGTATTTGTGCATTGGTGTGCGTAAGGGGAGCGGTAGCGCTCCGTACCAGGCATCCCGAGTTCGATTCCCACTCACGAACAATAACTGGAATTGGGCCTCCCCTATTTCGCATCAGCCCCAAACGAGCATACAGTGCGTTGTGGTCTTTATAGGTGCTCGCTACCAGGCTATACGGGGGATCTCTGTCTTGTGTGTGTGTGTGTGTAATACGCGTAAACCTGCACGTTTTGTCTGTTAGCTGATCATGTTTGTGTGCAGCGCGAGGTGTATCTCGCCCGGCACGCGACGGTATCAAGACTTCTATGCCCTCAGGGCTCAACCCCTCTGTTGATAGCGATGATGATGCTGCTGTCGCTAAAAGATAATGCTGATGCTGCTGCTCCTCCGATTTCCCGCACCTCCGATTAGCACGATTGGCTACGTACGGTGCGAAAGAACTTCAATATAGATACACACCACTACTGCTCACGATGATGATGATGCTGATGCCGCTGTTGATGGCCATGCTGCTGCCAAGTTAATCAAAAATGAGCTCCTTAAGTAGCGATGGTGTCTTATTAATAGGACTAATTATAATTTACAGACATTAATCAACCCAATCACACCTACCACCCCTACCCCAGCCTGTCGGGCAGGGGGTTGGTCTCACAACGCTGGTCAGTGCCGATGACCGATTTCGACATCACTCGCTACTGTGTTTGACAGTACATGCGTGTGAAATGTTAACTACCTCGCCTAGTGTGCAGGAGGACATGGGTTTGATCCCGACCCTGACATTTATAAATGTGCGTTTAGATTATGTGGCTGCTTTACATTTGCACGTGATAAGACATTTCGTTGAGCTATCGTTTGTGACCAAGTCGTTTCTGAAAAAGAGACATAGCTCAGTGGGCTTAGCTGGTAAAATAAACCAAATGCAGTAGTTTACAATTAAAAAATCCTTTATAACATACAGATTGAAGAAGGACCATTGCCCGATACGTCAGCCTATTAAAAGGTATTTTTCTGTAACAATGCAGTGTTAGTTGCGAATATGGTATTTCGTTATTTGTTGGCACAGTGGTCAAACTATCGTTGTAATTACACAACCGTGTTTCTCATTCCACACGACACTCGTGCCAGACGTATTGCCATCTAAAACACACACAAAAAAACAGGAAATCCTCCCGCACACCGACAAAGGCATTTCCCGTATTTTAAAACCGTTTGCAATACGAGAAGCAATCTGTGGAAGGGCCATATCGAGAAGACCGCGGGTTTGTCCATTCGCTGATCTATAAACCCGCGATTGTACTACAACGCCCCGGGTGACGGTGACGGGATGGCGGTGGCACACAGATGCAGGGTTCCCTCGATTTACGCGGCAGTAGATGCGTTCCTAAAAAAATGGGTGCACAAAGCGAAACCGCTTAGCGTGAACCGCACGGTCACCCAAGCCACAACGCACCGCACGAGGAGACAGCTACCTGCCGAGTAGTGCACACAGTACACACACAGTACACACACACAGTACACACACAGTACACACACACAGTACACACACACAGTATACACACAGTACACACACACAGTACACACACACAGTACACACACACAGTACACACACACACAGTACACACACAGTACACACACACAGTACACACACAGTATACACACAGTACACACACAGTATACACACACAGTACACACACAGTACACACACACAGTACACACACAGTACACACACACAGTACACACACACAGTATACACACAGTACACACACAGTATACACACACAGTACACACACACAGTATACACACAGTACACACACAGTACACACAGTACACATAGTAGACACACACAGTAGACACACACAGTACACACACACAGTAGACACACACACAGTACACACACACAGTACACACACACAGGAGACACACACAGTACACACACACAGTACACACACACAGTATACACACACACAGAAGACACACAGTACACACAGTACACACACACAGTACACACAGTACACACACACAGTACACACACACAGTAACACACGCAGTACACAGGGTACGTACATGACACAAATAGCGTTGTCTCACGTCCGACCGCATAGCCGCATGTAGAGTGAATTCACACCACAGCATCGATAGACGTTTGGGTAGAAGTAATTTGGCCGCATTTACATAGCGCGAAATCGCACAAACCGAACCCGCATAGTGCGAGAGAAACCTGAACTCGCTACAGCACCATGAGTTCGATTCCCGGTGACGGCTAAACTTAAACTTGGCGAGTGGAACCTGAACCGGCCCTGATGGATGCGAGCCCCCCCCCCCCCCACCAACCACCGCCACCTTCACCACCTAAATCGTGTTGACCGACTTGGTGAAGTATGGTCAACTTGCTGGCATATTTCGTCAAGCAAACGGTGGCTTCATTTTGTGTTCGGGAAACAAAGTCGTAAGAGCGTGCTCTCTGCAGCAATCAACCAGTGCCACCGCCCTTAACACATACACATGGATACAATGCAAATACAACGTCGTATTGTTTACAGAGTGGAGTGTATCTGCACGTGGTGTAGGTATATGGCTGGGGTGTTAAGCGAACTCAAGAGTGGGCTACATATGTCAAACTGAAATTGGGTCCATGCGTAGTATATGCGTGTAGAGGCTTATGCTCCTCTATGCAATACATACAGACATACGACTATATGTCGTCCCGACAGATCTGTTCTTTCACCTGAAGAAGGCTACTTGTGTTGTGGCCGAAACGTCGTGAGAATTTTTATTGTCTTATTTTATGTTATTATGTTATTTTATTCTCATTCTACGTGACTGTACCGAAAGAACCAAGAAGATGAATTTACAGCCCCTTGTAAATTAACGTTTGGATGACGGCGTCTTTATGCCGTGTCAATCACGGGGGTTGTTGTTTGCCCATACTTCACCACGCCGGTCAATTGGGGCTTCTGCAGGCTGTCCATACGCGCGCGCACACGCGCAGAGTATATATGCACGGCTATGATGTCTCACTGGATATGTTCTGGTGTCCACTATTCGATTGGAGCGAGAGATATACTGGACGTGGCGTGGCCGGGCGTGGAAATATCTGTCCGGCTCGGTCACCCGGACAGACTCGCCCTAAATGTGAGCCCTGAAGTCATTTGTCAGGACGCGTGTGGTGGGCTAAAACGTGGGCACTCCCAGATTTTCCCAAGACGTCCGTCCAGCGTATGGAAGAGTCGGCCAATACTCTCTCGAGGGGAGGTCTCTAGAGCGCATTCTAGTGGAGGAGGCCGTTGCGCTAGCAGTGGCTGGAGCAAGTAATTGGAAGGTTGAGCCTTTATCTTCTACTGTGTGTGTGTGTGGTTTTACGAATTTGACTGGGTTGTTGTGTTGTATAGAGGAAATACGACTCCAGGCACACGGGTATCGCTGTCCAGCCACTCCTGCCGCATTAACTGTGCAGTACATTTTAATTCAATAAAGAGACACCCACACACAATTGTAAAAACAATAAACATTTTATCAGTTATCTTGTAGTTATTACAGCCAAAGGTGTGGTGTGCCGGGCTGTCTGACGCGAAATTGAAGCATCAATATTGACAACACATTACTTGCTGTTAAAATAATTTAAGCCTCGAGTTTCCTGGCTGACTGCTGACTGGGCTCCTTTCAACACCCAAACAGTCACTCTGTTGTTAGTGTCTGCTGCGGGCCTGTTGCAAACTGGAGCTTAGCTGGGTAACTGGCTACACGGGATTTTTCCGTGTAACGAATGAACATCGAATTTAATTGAAACAGCGGAAGACAAAGACGAAGTTCGGAAGACGTTAATCTTAGATAGCGGACACTGAAGAGCCCCTGTGAGTAACGAATACAGAATAAGACTGACCACTGTACATTTAAAATTGCTGTAACTTTTCAATTTGTACTCCGATGAATGCAATTCTTTCGCCAGAATATTATTTAAACCCTAGCGAATGAATATACACATATATACACTCTAAAAACACATAATCTTGGCATTTGATTACGTGAAACAAGAAACAAAACAGATACAGGATACTTTTTGTGTTTCCGACTATCGGGGTACTGTGAGATAGAGCCTGAAAAAGACAGCGGCCGTCGCTTAACCAATGGGCCCTCTCCAAGTTTACTCGAAACACGCGCGGCCGTGAGGCCCATCGTAGCCCTCTGGCGACGTCATCACCACAGCACTCCCCCACCCACACACGCACCCGTCCAGTTCTGCGTCTGCCCGCCCCCGCCTTACGGAGACTTCGTGCTCCGCAGTGCCGGATTGTCACGGTAGCACAAGTAGCTACACGTGTAGCTACACAAGTAGCTACACGTGTAGCTACTTGTGTAGCTCCACGTGCTACGGGCCCTGCACTTTAAAGGGCCCCGCGCTGAATGCTTTCAAGCTATCAATTCAGGTGCAGTGATTCTGCACTTGCTCTATTACTATAGTACTATACTGCATTCAACTTTTGTGAACGACTGGGTGTTTAAGGTTAGCGATTTGTCGTATTATCTTGCTGTATAGCAAATGAAAAAAAAACAATTGCTTTACTATGCAAGTAAAAAAAATGTGTTTTAATATTTACGTGTTTTTTTTGTATTTAGGGCCCCTTCGTAACATATGTTACAGGCCCCGCACTAACTTAATCCGGCACTGTTCCTCCCTCCCAGTCGACCGCGCTGTCGACTCCCCGCCCCTCTCCGTTTAAAAGTCCTTCCCCCGCCGCACCTACGATTAGCACGGTTGGCTACGCAGTTCAACATACACACGTACAAGAAGTTCAACACACGTACGTACGGAGTACACCAAAGGAGACGGAACCGTGAAGTCTTCAATGGATCGTAGTCGTGGATGAACCGCGAGAGATGGCGACGGCCTTGGAGGGAGGCCTCCATCCAGCAGTGAATTGGACGTGGCTGAAAATGGGGGAAATCGTTCACCGCACTGCAATGTATGCTAATTGTTTATTTGCTCAGCAAAGGTAAATCAAGCCACAGTGTACTTTATTTAGCCGTTTTATTGCAAGCGAGGTGCCGGCAAGTGCCGCGACCGTGCCGTTTACTGTTCGAGCGGGGGAAATTAGCGCCAACTATACTGAACAAATTAAAGTCCCTCCATTTACACGTATAAACAATAAGGATGTATTTTATGCCAACAGTGAAATAAATTTATGGAAATACCTCGCCTGGTATCCAGGAGGTTGTGGGTTCGATCCCGACCCTGACGCCAGAAGTATATTTGGAGTTTGCGGTGTCTCCCTCCTCGTGGTCGGGTACATTTTTCTCTGGATCCTCCGGTTTTCCCCTCGACATTTAGAAACACGCGTTCAGAATATTTGGCTACAACGAATTTTCCAGCGATAAATGTTCTCATTTGTGGCCAGGTCGCTTCTGAAAAAGAGCTCTATAGCTCAGCGGGCCATACCTGGTAAAATAAAACTGGTTTAGTTGACTACATTTATGTATTTACCCACAATCCTCTACGACAACGCGCTTATTCTATGGAACAATGATTCGAGCGCTGTGACGACTTTGCGTTGTCCGTATTGGTTTATTCCGAGCGAGTGGTGTGCGTACATACAGGGTGTCTTTATTTTAGATGACAGTCTAACCACCGTATAATTAGTACACTGCTGGATGAGAGCCTACCATTTGTTAATCAGCAGCCATGATTTTTCATTGGCTGCGAACGGAGAATTGAACCGAGCGCCTGCTTGCTCAGTGGCTCTAATTCGTCTGGTCGTACGCTAGCCCAACCCAGTCGCTCGATGTCCACTTTTACAATGAATTTAACACGTATAATGTATTCACATTGGATATATAAATTGCCTTTTACAGAGCAATAGTATACTTAAAATAGCCACTAATCAATTTTAACACGTACCCACAGTGGCATAATACGGGGCAGATCGATACATCGCATTTTGTTTTCAATTACAACCGCGAAGTCTTCAGTGTCGGCGAATGTAATACAATTTATTGCATTGCAATGCGCGATGACAGAGCGGTTTGGAGGGGACACGTGATCACGATGGTTTCTCTCCCATACACATTATCGACTTGGAGCCAGCAGACAGAACCGACATTCTTGTACACGTTTGATGCGGCTAATGGTTCTTCGACAAAGGTTTGTAAAAGTTGCACACAGATTATAGGCGTCATTGTAGCTACAAGTGCATATATATTATAAGTTATATCACCAGTATAGAGCTGTTTATGCAGTGGCTGTCGCTTTGAAAAAACCTGGCATTAATCTGTTTCAATGGAGTATACACACGGACATAATATAGAGATTTTTTTTATTAACAAATGCGTCACAAATGCCATGCTTACTTCATTTCGTGATATTTTATATATTTATTTTTATTCCTTCGATGCTAGTGTGTGCACTGTAGTAACAATCCGAGCACTGTAAATCACAGAAAGTTCCGCTGTTAGAATAAAGAGTGGTCATATTTTAAAGCCTTTTGCTAGTCCACTGCTGGATGAATGCCTCCCTCCTCAGAGCGTATCGGTCATGGTGGGGGGGGGGGGGGTTGTTAAACCGTGACCAGGACCAGTCCAGATCATCACTCGCCACCGTCGTTAGCCACAGGGCCGGCAATGGAACCAAGCGAGGTGTCGCCGAGCAGAAAGGGCCGCATGATCACCAACACGCCGCAGATCCACTCATGTTACCCACGCAAACATACACACGCGAGCTCAACAAGCAAAAACAAAAATCAAGGCGCAATCGGAGTCATAATCTAGACACCTCGGGCAGACTCTTTCAAGCCTTAAAGCCGGGTCCACGCTTGAGCGATCGGTTGCACGCAACTCGCGTTGCATGCAAGCGAATTGCTAACATCGCGGACGTGTTCTGCTTCTCATTTGCGAGCAGTTGTGCAAGCAGGTTGCTCACAGTAGAGGCCGCAGACTCGAGGTTGCGACGGCTGTTTTGATGTTAACTTCGAAGCGCAACTACTCGCTCAGAAGCGGACAAAGCGGCGTGTTTCAGTCCGTGCGATGAAGTTTGCACGACTCGCTCTCTTCACCGAGCGATTTACGTTGCCCGACCGGTGGCTGGTTCAGTTCAGTTCCAGTTCCATTGATTTGGTATAGCCCCCCCCCCCCCCCCGTGAGCCATTCGGCTCTTGAATCGGGTGCAACCGCAACAAACAAAAAAACATGGCTCAGGTGTAGTGGGGTCCGGGTTATTAGATCATCCCCCCCCACCCCCCGTGCTCCCACGCCGAATGAGATTCAACGCCGCGTTGAAGACGGGCGACGATGTCGGACCGTGACGCCGCTGCCGGCTGGCACGGCCGCCGGTTGAGGCTTTGTGGGAGTCATCACCGGGCCGCCGACTGTCTCCGGCTAAGCCCCCGTGTTCACCTGCCGCACCATCACACGTGGGGGGGAGGGGGGGGAGCCCGGGGAGATGAGTCGGGGAAAGCGGGGAGGGGATCAAAGAGACGCCGCCTGTGTCGCCGTCAAGAGCGAGGCATTTCTTTAAACAAATAGCCGGCGCTGTTGTCGCTGCTGTTGTTGCTGCTGCTGCTGCTGCGGGGCATGTTATAGGGTGCACAGTTTATTTTCGTTCGCGTATGTGGCGGTGGCCTATCATCACACACGCTGACACCAATGTGTATACAAACACTCATATATCATTGTCATCGTACACATGCATACACTCGCACACACCTATGAGCACACAAATATAAAGATGCCCCGCATTGCCTTTAGCAGGCTGCTGCTGCTGCTAGCGAGCAGCACCTAATGAAGGCGGGCACGGCACGCGAGGTGTCAGGCCGGGCGTGGTTTGGTACCACGCCCAGCCGATTGTTTCTCGACATTTACACACTACCGTCCCAGGTACTATATTGAGGCTGAGTCGACCTAAGGGAGGCCTAGGACCGGTTCCAATTATTCGCCTCTGTTATTGGTCGTGAGCAGGAATCGAAATTGGGTCGCCGGGTTCGTATAGAAGCGCGCGAAACGCGGCCGCGCGTGGTGCTGGCCAACCAACCCCTTCGCGTGTCGTGCCGGCCTTCATAGGTGCTACACGGGAGATATTTGTCTTTGTGCAAAGAATATGTTCCAGATAAAAGTTTCAGATGTAGACAAAAGCTCTACAACACACCACCCGAAGTATCATAAACGTTTGTAAATAATGCAATACACACATTTTTGATGATCGTAATATAAACTAAGGGTGTATCTGCTAGATGCTGTGATAATGTTACAATTAGTCCATGTGAAATTATGAGAAGGAATAGGAAAACACAACACAAATGAATGCAGTAAAATGCATTCACGTTTACTCGATACAGACACGAACATTTGATTTAAGCAGGAAACCCCATACTCTTTGGTTCTTTCGGTAAAGTCACGTAGGTAGAAATATTATATAATAAAACAAATCACGACGTTTCGATCGCAACACAAGCAATCTGAAGATTGTGACTTGACCGAAAGAAAGAAAGAGTATGGATTCCTGCAGTCACGAAAGCTTCAAATCAGGAAAACCCATTTGGGTTATACAGCCCCCCCCCCCCCTTTGAACAGGTGTCCAGTCCAAGCTGGGATCCAGCAATGGATATGTTATTTATATACATTATCTAGGTATCCTGTAATAATAAATTACGTGTGTGGCTATTTCCTGCCCAGGATTTGTATTTCCCATCGAATTGCGGAGTAAAAAAAAAGAAAGCCCCCATCATTCCAATATTTATTTTTGAAGGAATATGACAACAGAGGGGAAGGCTGACAAACTGACGAAAGGGAGGAGGATCATCCGGCGGCTCAAGCAAAGTGCCATGACAAAGCTAGGGGATGGCCCAGTTGGTCGGCTGTCATTGGTCACCCGATATGAAATGTCTTCGAGAGAAACTCTGAGCCGCGAGACACCCGGAGCCAATCAAGCGGCAGCAACGCCAATTGGAATTCACGCGTAAGGCGCCACGATATTTAATCAAATGACTTTCGTGGACGAAATGTGACCGCTTGGCAGATCGAATATCCGAGTAGCTCCTTTACTATGAACTATCAGCTCATTACCAGCGAGCGCTCTCGCACACCTCGGCGTAATTTGCGGTGACAATGGGCAAAGTCTGTGTATAATAATAATAAGAAGAACAATCCACACAAAGCAAGCCAAACCTTTTCCAATTTAGAACCATCGTGTGCTTTTGAAGTGCGCAAACATTATTTCGCGTATTATTTTATACCATCCGATGATGATGGTGATGATGATGATGATGGGAAATTGGGTTTATGCGAGGGAGAGAGAGAGAGCGAGAGAAAGTGAGTGAGAGTGAGAGAGGGGAAAAAAATGGCAGGTAGTGGGGAAGGAAGAAAAAAAATAGTAGTCAGAGAAACATTGATGACATGGATGTCCTGACAGGTTATGTCTATAGCGGCCGCTGATAACCTCTGCTATGCTATTACAACTAAGTAGTGTATACTAAATTTGTTTCTCAATAAGGTCACCACATTCCTGCGCCACACGGAGATGGGAAATTGATTTTCAGGCCATTTCCTCACTTTTGCTTGGGGGTGGGGATAGGGGCAGGCGAAGCCGCTGGCTCGGTGCTGCCCGAGCGATATGGATTGGCGAGCGCGCTTTACACGCGCTGTATAATTATGGGCCGGCGTGAGTGGCAATCAGCGCGGGGCCTTCCCTTTCCATCCATTAGCCATGATGAGAGAAAATTGTGCTGTTGCCGGGATGCGCTGAGATGGAAAGGGAAGAGCAGCTTATAGAGGGAGAGAAAGATATCTTGAAAGCAAGAGAGAGAGAGAGTGCGTGTGTGTCGGTAGGTGTGTGTGTGTGTGGGGGGGGCGGGGTGTGAGGATGGGTGGTGTGGAGGAGGCGGGGGGGGGGCAATGACGGGGGGGGGAGGCAGAGCAAACCTCAAGACATCAGAAATGGGAGCAGCATCGAAACAACAGGAGCCAGCGTGCCACGGGGGCAATGTTGTACTGCCGAAAGGCAGAGAGGAGAAGAACAAAAAAAAACATCTCATGACGAGCGGCGATTGGACAGGTGAGAAAATAGAGCACATCAGAAGGTGACGTCCTCTTAAAAAAAAAAGCGATGGCTAATTTCAGAGCTGCCACTCAGAGAGGGAGCATTAGTATCTGTCCCTCCGTGGCTCGCTGCAGCCCTCCGATTATACGATTCACGGCTGTGGCGGTGCATCTCGTTTCTCTGGCTCGGCTTCGCGAGCGAAGCCCTTTGCGGGCGACTCGCGTAGCTGCAGCCGGCAGCAACAGAGCGCGCTTATTCACTTACGCGTAATTGTGTAGAAGATGTTCGGTATCGTGTGTTAGGAATTCAATAAATGCCCCCGTATTCATGCTCTACGGCGTACATTAAATTGCATTTGACAGTGCAAATTAAATGTATACCTGTATCAAATATGGCATGCCGAGGGAAACGCCATACCCCCCCACCCCACAGGAGGTTTGTGCGAGCGGTCTGCAAAAAACTCACAACAGTGGAGCTTTTCAATAAATCCAGCGGTGGTGTGAGTTTCAAAATGCACCTTTTCGGTTTCCCATTTAAATCTGCATCTCATAGCCGCTCACCGCCGATCACATGGAAGGAAGCGACTCGTGAATCCTTGTGTTTGACCCCGTCAACCCATATCTACGGGTCTCACTCGAATGGGCCGTCATTTGATTTGTAAGAAGGCGCGATCTAAAATTTGCGTAGCCCTGCTGTGCGAGCGTAGCTTCGGAAATACACCAACGATTCAAGAGAATGGTCACATGGGGCTAGACAAACAATGCTGTTCATATGATTTTGGGGGGTGGTGGGGGCAAGGGCCCACTTTCCTCAATAAATATTTGGGTTGCCACAGGAGGCCTTTCCTGCGACTGGGCATTGCGCCTGACATGGAGGGTCCTGCCCGGACGCAACGTGCGCGTCGGCCCACACTTGCAGAGCCCAATGGGACGACATCCTGTAGGTTCAGTCTGCCTCCAGGTTCGATGAGACGAACGACAGCGGTGCAGTTCGGCGGCGCGAAGCGGTGTCCACTTGCGCCGCTGACGTGGTGTCTTGGCGCAGAGTCCCTCGTTTCGCTCCACGTGCTGCTGGGGAGATCCTCCAGGAACCGAATTGAGAAAGGAAGCTCCCAAGCACCTACGTCGCGAGTGTCAATTCAATTTGGTCTACGGGGTCATCAAGGTGTCGAGGCAGGGGTGGCAGCCAAATGATTTACCCACAGTAGCAGCCTTGGTGCAGGTGGGCACCGTCAAGCTTATTCGTGACGTCGCTCTGCGCACAAATATCGCAAACTGAAAGGTATGTGAGGTATATACACAAACGTCGCATGAATAATTGTGCTCGTGAACAGCGTTGGGTGCGCTTTATTTTGTTTGGATGCAGTTCATCGGCGGTGTTCCAGGTGGAAAGTTACACCACGTAAACGAGAGGCATCGTAGAAGTCAACGTTGTGTTTGCGGTGTTAACGTGCAGCTGCTAATCCTCGGGAAACGCGATTTGAGGTCACTCGCCCAGTGCTCAACCCAAAAATCCCAATGAGAGGTGGGTCCCACGCCGGTGATATTTCATTACAGGCTGCTCGGCCTATTATATCACTAATGACACCATTAGGGGGGGCCCTAATTAGGTCCGGGGAGTTCCTAGGGAAACTGCTCGCCAAATTTTGTCCAAATCCATTTCCGTCTGCTGTGATGATGTGCACAGTTGATTCATTTCAAGGAAAGTTTTTTTTTATTGCATTGCATTGAACACATCGCAAAGGAGGTTTTTATTTTTTAAAAAATCCCCCGTGGGTGTGCGTTGCAGGCTTTTCCACACCTTCGCCGCTCACGCAGAACCACGGACAGACAGGACTATCAACGACACCCAGCGAATAAAACGATACAAACAGACGCGCATACACAAACACACACAGATCATTAAAAAGATACAGACCAACAAAAGTTGGTCAATTTGCCTTTATTTTTTAGGAGTCGGGATGTATCCAATCGGTTGAAATGCCGCTGAGAGATTTGCTGCAAACCGACCGACAAAGTAAATTTTGACTTAAAACTTTCGTGACTTGCAGGAATTAATATTCTTTGGCTCTTTCGGTAAAGTCACGTAGATAGAAAAATAATAAATATTTTTTTAAATTATTTTTATTCACTTAATTTTTTTATCATTATTTTTCAATCTACGTGACTTTACCGAAATAACCAAAGAATACGACTGACAAATAGTATTTTTTGGTGCGTGTGTGTGTTTTTTGTGTATTAACGTACATTTCGTTACACTCACACACTAATAACCCCTGATGTGACAGCCCATAATCATAGACCCCCCCCCCCCCGGGGGGATAAATCCGTCGCTCGAGCACGTGAGTTTGTGGTGGAAGGGACACCCATACTACATTCATGATAAAGTGGCGGTGCGGAGTCTATTAAAGTGCTCAGTGTCCCCGGTTCCACCGAGCGAGATGTTCCACCTGTTATCAGCATAAATAATACGCCGGCGTTAAGCCGTGGTTATCGCGAACTGCCACCATTTGCGATAACGGCTGTCAGTTATTTGGCCGTCAACATATCAAGGCAGGTGTTACTACATCGAACCCAACAAAAAAAACACGTGTGCTTCCAAAAAAAATAATACGTAGAGAGAGAAAGCTTGGTTGGGTGAAATTGATCCTGCTATTTTTTTTATTTCAGTAGTGATTGTGATTTTTCTTCTTCTTTTAAATCAGTGTAAAGGAATCTGTTAAATGTGTCGTAAGTGCACCCCGGTTCTTGTGTCATTACATCCGCACCTCCGATTAGTACGGATGGCTACGTACGGTACGATACCAGTCGAACATACATAGAAACGTCACTTGCACACATATATAAACACGCATAAGTGAAACACTAAGGTGACACCCTAAGGTGTTTCACTTATACATTTGGGAAAAATTCCAAATCCAACGGTGACGTAGCTATCGAGTGTGCAGGCGGTGCAGCTGCACCGCCCCCCCCCCGCCTCCACCAGAGCCGGCCGGAGCAGCCCAGGTACCGGTCTATTAGGAGCGGGGGAGAATTTGGTCGAGGGGAGGGCCCCATTTCATTCCTTGCGCCACCAGGTCCACCACGCGCTAATCACGCCGCAACCGCTGAAACGCAACTTTTTTTACTGAACAAAAAAACAAATTAAAGAAATCGACGACTTGAAGCTTTCATAATAGAGCTTTTTTTGGGAGGGGTTAGATCGCGATTTACGCCATCTAACACCCACCCCCCCCAAAAAAATCTCTATCATGAATGGTATTAGTCGCGAAAGCCGAAGCGTATTGTTTCATTCCGCCAGGTGATGTGTTTTAGCTCTCACATTCGTGTCCATGCTCGCGCGCCGTGCCCACTTCAAATAGCGAGCGGCAAAGTAAACCGCGAACGAAGTTTTCGCCGTCGGAGTTACGCGGTTTGCTTGTGCACCCATCCGTGTCATTGTGACGCGTGGCGAGCACACACCGGGACGACTGTACGCAGACCGGGGATTTAAACACACCCCTGCCCCCCACTCCTCCTAATTGCAATTATGAAACATATATTTGTTCAGGGGCTCGGCACCTCGCTTGGTTGGATTGGTCAAGCGGAACGGGGGAACGTGTCCAGCGGTACATCGCGCGCGCGCGTCTCCAGGACTTCGCTCTCCGTGTCGAGCGCGTTGGCCCCACCACCCCCAACCACCCCTCTCGCAAACTCAAACAAAGGCCGCTTCACCAGGGCAAGGGACACCCCCCCCCCCCTCTCTCTCCCCAATCAAATCCGGAGGTGCGCCTGCTCCTCGACGCAGCATAGAGACGCTCGCGCACATCTGAAATCGGTTTAGAAGGCTGCAGATTAACTGAGAAAGTTGTATTTATTTTCCTTTCATTTGCCAATCACAGCGGCGCTCGGCTCGCAGCACGTGGGGGGATTCGGGTGAAATTGCAGACACGTTGTGTCAGTTTGGATATAAAGAGACGCCGCTCTCTCTCTCTCTCTGTTCCTGCGCTGCACGTGTTTGTTGACTTTCGCGTTTCGGTCTCCTCCCGCGTTGGCTCTCCTTGCCAAACAGACGCGGGTGACGTTTTGTTTCGGATTATCTCAAAGGAGACAGGTTGACCGTGAATGACTTCACTTCCATGTTTGCTTTAGCGGGGTTTTGGCGAGCATAGCATTATGCTTACACGTTAAGAAAATAAACATTTGTCCGAATTGTTTTTTACCAAAACACTCTTGGCAGCTTTTGGTCAGTGTCTTAAAAGCAGAACTTGTAAAAAAGAAAAACGTTCCTATAATCCTACCATTATACTTGAAATCATCTGTGCTTGAAGAGACACAGAAACGTCCGTTGCGGATCTACACCACGCACTGCTGCGAACAACGTTGATTCCCCGCACCATCGATGAGCGCGGTTGACTGCGTACGGTGCGAAAGAAGTTCAACATACGTTCGAAACCAAACATAAAAAAAACTGTTCATTTTCGGCCAAATATTCCGTGTGATTACTTCTTTACAAGTTTGGCTCTGGGAGCAAAGACGCTGTTGATGGTGAAACAAGCCCCTCGCCACAACACACACAACACACACGCACACAACACACACCGGAGCAATCTTCTGGTTTCGGTTTCTGCTGGCAGTTGTTCACTTGCTGGTGACATTTCTCTAACAAGTGGGTCCGCCTGAAGTGCGGTGCTTTTGGCCACAATAACGTGATTGGACGCTGACAATGGCGCTGCTGGCGTTGGGGGGGAGTGGGGGGGAGTGGGGGGTGATGGTGAGTGGCACACGGACGGGTAGAGAAAAGCGGAGAGAGAGTGAGACGCTGAGATGGAAGAAGGAGGATCGACAGAGAGGGGTGGCTGACGGACCGTGGATGCCTCTGATCCAAGGCCCTCTGTCCGCACGGCTGTCACAACAACGGCTTCTCCGGTGTGCTGTGCGATCAGCAGTCGCCGCTGTCAGCAGTGGCACACGGAGGCCGAAATAACCATCCTGGAGCCAGCGAGGTAGCATTATTCTCGCAGCTCCGTACGGCGAGGATGTTTAAAAAAAAAAGTACACACACACTGGCCAGGTGTATAACCGTCCAGCGCGCACGTGTTTATTTTCCAGAGACAGGAAAATGGAATTCGAATTACAAGTGCGAGCCTATGTTGTTATCCTCGATGATAGGCTTAATTAGATATAAAAGCCCTGCGGCGCTTTAAATGATGAAGTGGATCTCATTCGAATGAACAATGCGCCATCGTGCTTCGCAGTCTTGAATTGAAAACGAATTCCATGATGTAAAGTAAATAAATAAATCCCAAATATTTGTAGCGATTCAAAAAAAAGTGAACCACCCCCCCCCCCCCCCCCCACAAACCAAATTGCGCTCTCGTGTAAATTGCTCGTTTGTGAAACACCAAATCTGGACTCCCCGAGCGCAGAAGGTTCGAAGGCTGCCTACCCCCGTGCCCCTTTTGCCAGACTCGCTGTAATGAGCGGCGAGCCCGTGCTGGCCGTCCTGTAATTAGGAGCCAGAGACACAGCATTAGCAAACTGCCACCAGGCTAGCCTCGCGGTGCCCTCTCGCCCCGAACAAAGCGCTCATCGTAGCATCGAGCACCATAACCCGGTTACAATCATTAAGCCACAAGGGACTGAATTGCCACGGATACTCGTCCATCCATCTTCGCGACTGTGACCGGGACGTGGCAGTGAAAGAGAGAAAAAAAAGAAGAACCGACATAAACCCCAACAGCGGCGTCCACGAAATGTGTACCCCCTTTGTGACGTCACGCGATTCACGCGTGAGATATTGATCGCCGATTTTTGCTGTCGTGCCTGCGTGCCGCTGAGATGCGCGGCCAGGGTCGTCCAGAGGATGAGGCGCGTGGGAGGGGGGCTGGCGGGGAAGGGGGGGGCGCTGGCGGAGGGGGGGGGGGGTTTGTCAAGGGACAAATTTGCCCAGGGCTTCAAACAAATGAGGGCCTCACTACGGGCCAGTTTATTTTGCGTCGCTAATGAATCCAGGGGGGGGGGGGGGGGGCTCACGTGGCATTCTGCCTCCAGGCCTCCAGCCCTAGAGGCCTGCAGGAACCTCTGGGCGGCCAGGGGCATGGCCGCCATGGGTGCTTACACACAGCAAGAACCAAAGAGTAATTCCTGCAGTCACGACAGCTTCAAATCAAGTTTGCATGTTTATGTTTCTGCCCGCTGGCAAACGCAGACACGTTTAGTCTGAGAGAACCCTTGCACATGCACAAGAAACAACGATATACCTTTTGGCTGAAGTCAGTCGTCATTATTGAATCGACAATTTTGATGTAGCTCCACAGATTTGCCGGTCTGGGAGATATTTAAGTTACTTGAGAGTTTGGTAAATGCTTATGGATGGATGCTTATAAAAATATGATGTTGTCGCTGGTTTATAATGTATCGTCAGCTATGGTCAATCCACTGCTGGAGTAAAATCTCTCCTATGCCTAATCGCTCTTATTTTTTGTCTGATTATACTTCGACACACTGCTCAGTGCAGGTTGGCCAAGGGAGGTCCATATTCGGTTCAGAAATCACTCACCACTGATGTTAGACATGGCCGGGAATTAAACTCAGGTCTTTCAGGTTCATATAGTCCAGTGGGACTATCCACCATGCTGCCGCTCCAACCCACATGTTATATAACCTTGTGCTCGTACGAGAACTGAAATCTGGTCCATCACCACGATGAGAGTCACAGAGAAGTGGAACATGAAAATATCTCAAAAAATTACATCAAACTAACTGCGCTTCACTGTACCCTCAGTTCTTGGGATCAGTCGTGTGCGCGTGCGTGCTTCCAAAATGAGGTCATTATGTTGGCAGAGTAAACACGGCGGTGTTGAACAGTGGCTGGGAATGTTCAAATGATTTTTTTATGCTCCCTTTTCAGAGTTATTAGGCAATTAGCTAATTACCCAATAACTCATGTAAAA
>NC_133675.1:17057772-17060272 GCF_048934315.1 Petromyzon marinus | reverse complement strand
CCACCACCTCCACCACCACCTCCACCACCACCTCCACCACCACCTCCACCACCACCTCCACCACCACCTCCACCACCTCCACCACCACCTCCACCACCACCTCCACCACCACCTCCACCACCACCACCTCCACCACCACCTCCACCACCACCTCCACCACCACCTCCACCACCACCACCACCTCCACCACCACCTCCACCACCACCACCACCCCACCACCACCTCCACCACCACCTCCACCACCACCTCCACCACCACCACCACCTCCACCACCACCTCCACCACCACCTCCACCACCACCTCCACCACCACCTCCACCACCTCCACCACCACCTCCACCACCACCACCACCTCCACCACCACCTCCACCACCACCTCCACCACCACCTCCACCACCCCACCTCCACCACCACCTCCACCACCACCTCCACCACCACCTCCACCACCACCTCCACCACCACCCCCACCACTCACCCCACCACCACCACCACCCCCACCACCACCCCCACCACCACCTCCACCACCACCCCCTCCACCACCACCTCCACCACCACCTCCACCACCACCTCCACCACCCCACCTCCACCACCACCACCCACCTCCACCACCACCACCACCACCACCACCACCCCACCCCACCACCACCACCTCCACCACCACACCACCTCCACCACCACCTCCACCACCACCTCCACCACCACCTCCACCACCACCTCCACCACCACCACCACCTCCACCACCACCACCCTCCACCACCACCTCCACCACCACCTCCACCACCACCTCCACCACCACCTCCACCACCACCTCCACCACCACCTCCACCACCACCTCCACCACCACCTCCACCACCACCTCCACCACCACCTCCACCACCACCTCCACCACCACCTCCACCACCACCTCCCCCACCACCTCCACCACCACCTCCACCACCACCTCCACCACCACCTCCACCACCACCTCCACCACCACCTCCACCACCACCTCCACCACCACCTCCCCACCACCTCCACCACCACCTCCACCACCACCTCCACCACCACCCACCACCACCTCCACCACCACCTCCACCACCACCTCCACCACCACCTCCACCACCACCTCCACCACCACCTCCACCACCACCTCCACCCACCACCTCCACCACCACCTCCACCACCACCTCCACCACCACCTCCACCACCACCTCCACCACCACCACCACCACCTCCACCACCACCTCCACCACCACCTCCACCACCACCTCCACCACCACCTCCACCACCACCTCCACCACCACCTCACCACCACACCACCTCCACCACCACCTCCACCACCACCTCCACCACCACCTCCACCACCACCTCCACCACCACCTCCACCACCACCTCCACCACCACCTCCACCACCACCTCCACCACCACCTCCACCACCACCTCCACCACCACCTCCACCACCACCTCCACCACCACCTCCACCACCACCTCCACCCACCACCTCCACCACCACCTCCACCACCACCTCCACCACCACCTCCACCACCACCTCCACCACCACCTCCACCACCACCTCCACCACCACCTCCACCACCACCTCCACCACCACCTCCACCACCACCTCCACCACCACCTCCACCACCACCACCACCTCCACCACCACCTCCACCACCACCTCCACCACCACCTCCACCACCACCTCCACCACCACCTCCACCACCACCTCCACCACCACCTCCACCACCACCTCCACCACCACCTCCACCACCACCTCCACCACCACCTCCACCACCACCTCCACCACCACCTCCACCACCACCACCACCTCCACCACCACCTCCACCACCACCTCCACCACCACCTCCACCACCACCTCCCCACCACCTCCACCACCACCTCCACCACCACCTCCACCACCACCTCCACCACCACCTCCACCACCACCTCCACCACCACCTCCACCACCACCTCCACCACCACCTCCACCACCACCTCCACCACCACCTCCACCACCACCTCCACCACCACCTCCACCACCACCTCCACCACCACCTCCACCACCACCTCCACCACCACCTCCACCACCACCTCCACCACCACCTCCACCACCACCTCCACCACCACCTCCACCACCACCTCCACCACCACCTCCACCACCACCTCCACCACCTCCACCACCACCTCCACCACCACCTCCACCACCACCTCCACCACCACCACCTCCACCACCACCTCCACCACCACCTCCACCACCCACCTCCACCACCACCTCCACCACCACCTCCACCACCACCTCCACCACCACCTCCACCACCACCTCCACCACCACCTCCACCACCACCTCCACCACCACCTCCACCACCACCTCCACCACCACCTCCACCACCACCTCCACCACCACCTCCACCACCACCTCCACCACCACCTCCACCACCACCTCCACCACCACCTCCACCACCACCTCCACCACCACCTCCACCACCACCATCCACCACCACCTCCACCACCACCACCACCTCCAC